>NC_058081.1:524206023-524506023 GCF_014858855.1 Bufo gargarizans
TGTTGCAGAGACTCCCTGTATGGGCAGAGGTATGTGGAAGCTAAATTCATCTCTCCTGGAAGAAGTGACAATAAGACAGTCCTTTGAGGATTTCCTTCAGAGCCAGGAACCCTTGGTGGACCTCTGCAACAGTAAGTCGGAGTGGTGGGAGATATTCAAAAAAAGGACGGCGAGGTTTTTCCGTGAGCTTTCTAACCTCAGGAGCTGGGACAGATACTGTCTGTACCAGGAACTGAGGAAGAAACTTGAAAGACTGGTTTCGACGGGGGGTAGCCGTGAGGATATCTCTCGTGTGAAATCCTTGCTCAAGAGGTGTCAGTACGATAGATACGCCTCTTTGGTAGCTGAAAGGGATTTCGGGAAGTACCGCTCACCTGACCCCTTTGGAAACTGTAAGATGGCAGTAAAAAGTAAATTTGTGGTAGGCCTGGTCGACAGTACGGGTTCCCTGAATAGGTCCAAATCAGGGATCCTGGAGGTCGTCAGGTCTTTCTACTCTCACCTCTTGGGTAGGAAAGAACTAAATCGGGACCGCTTTTCAGCTTTCTTGGCTGAAGCTATTCCCAAGGCAGGAATAGACCCCTCTCTTGATGTTTTGGCAGAACCTATCAGGCAAGAGGAAGTGGGACTGGCCATTAATGGGCTTAGGCCCAAGAAATCGCCAGGTCCGGATGGCTTAACATCCGAGTGGTACAAGGCTTTCAAGGAACAATTAGTTCCTCTCTTGACCGAGGTGTTTAACGAGTGTCTTTCCTCGGGCACTCTGCCAAAGTCAATGGGTAAGTCAGCCCTGATTATTCTGTCAAAGGGTAAAGATGCATCCCGCATTGAGAACTGGAGACCCATATCGCTTCTCAATGTGGACAGGAAGATTCTGGCAAAAATACTTTTCTGCAGATTGGTGAAGTTTGCACCGAGACTTCTTTCTGAGGCTCAGCACTGCTCTGTTCCCGGTCGGAGCGCTTTTAGCGCCGTTCTCGGTGTCCGAGAAGCCGTGGAGCGGGGCAGGGCGGGCCTTTGGAAAGGGTTCCTGTTATCTTTGGACCAGGCAAAGGCTTTTGACCGGGTGAACCATGAGTACCTGTGGTCCGTTCTCTTGTGGTATGGTCTACCCGGGAGGTTTGTAGACTGGTTAAAAACTTTGTACAAAGGGGCGGAGAGTTTCCCGTTGATTAACGGTTGGTCGGGTCAACCTTTTGAGGTGGCTTCTGGTGTCCGCCAGGGATGTCCTTTAAGCCCTTTGCTGTATGTGTTTGCGATTGATCCCTTCATTAGAAGGGTAGATCGTGGACCGTTGGCGGGGGTGGGGATGGAACTGGCGGTGCGGGGGCCATCTCTGAAGGTGGTGGCGTACGCCGATGATGTATCCATTCTTGCCTCTTCGGAAGAGGAGGTGAGCTGGGTGATGTCGGAGGTGGACCGCTATTCAGAGGTTTCTGGGTCTCAGATCAACCGGGACAAATGTGAGACTCTCTGGCTGGGGGAAGGGGATCCTGTCTTCGATCTCCAGGGCACTCTTCCAGAACCCCAGAAGTCTGTAAAGATCTTAGGCATCGATTTTGGCCAGGATGGAGATTATCATCAGCAAAATTGGGAGAGTAGACTAAAAGATGTCGCCCAAAAGGTGGACCGTTGGAAGGGATGGTCTTTATCCCTCAGGGAAAGGGTTCACCTGTGCAAAGCCTACCTGATTCCCGTGCTTTTGTATCTAAGCAGTGTTTGTGTTTTGCCAGGGTCTCTCTGGGGTACGGTCTACAGCCTCTTTTTCCAGATGTTGTGGGGAAACAGGCTGAACCTAATCAGGAGAGAGGTTACTTACCGCACAAGGAGACTAGGCGGGTTGGATATGGTCAACCCGGTGGTATTCTTAACAAATACCTTTTTGAAAATTAATATTGCAAACCTCTGGAAAGAGAGGGCTCCTTTGTAGGTAATTTCCTGTAGGGAGTGGTTTCGGCCTTTCTTCCAGGAATGGGAGACAGGAGGGCGAGTGAAAGACCTACGTGCGTCACATGGATATCTCCCGGCTTATGTCGCCCCGGTTCTGAGAATCCTGAGACGGTGGGGTCTGGGGAAGGGAGAGGTGGAGACCATGTCGAGGTTTTCCCTTGACAGGAAGGTTCTATCCTACCTTTTTCAGGCCCCACTGGCCTTGAGGGACTGCCCAAGTCAGGATCTGGAGGGTGGGCTGTCTTTGTTGAATTCAGAAAGGATCCCTAAGAAAGTTTGGGATGTGACTTGGCGCTGCTTCCACGGTAAGCTATATGTAAGGGACAATGTGAAGTGTAGAAACTCTGAGGAAAGGGGTTGTCCCCGGGAGGAGTGTGGTAACCTGCTGGAAACCATGGACCACTTCTTACTTCATTGTCTCTTTAATATAGAGGTATACAAAAGGGTGGGAGCTTCCATCGGTTGGCCTAGGCTGGCCGCCCTGTCCTATGCGGAGTGGGCCTATGGGGCTTTCAAAGACCTTGGTGGGAGGGACCGTCGCACTTTATTCGTAGTTAGTGCAGTGGTTAGGCACCACATCTGGTGTGCACGGTGTCTAGTGTCAACGAAGAGTCACAAAATCCTCCCGGAGGAGACGGTATATAGGAACATCATGGGTGACCTGGTGAAGGTACGCTCTCTTGAGTACGAAAGGTGGGGGGACCCCAAGGCCTCTCGTCTGTGGAGGGGCTTCTGTTTTGGGGTTCCTTAGCTGAGTAGTACTCTTTTCCTGGTGGTGGACTGATATAGCACACTTATAGGTTTTTGTTTTGTTTTGTAGTAATATAAGTATGGAAAGGCTTACGGGTACCGAACCATAGCTTGTTTAGGTGTAATAGTATTACGGTGTCTATATTGTATTTATAGTGTATTATATAGGTATGTTTTGTATTATGTTAGTATTGTGATCATATATTATTATATTAGTATTGTTAAGTTTATAGTGGGGTTTAGTTAGGTTGGGAGGGGGGCTGGGAGGGAGGAGGGAGTGTATATATTTTTCTTTTCTATTATGTATTGTATGCATGTATGTATGTGTATGTGTATGTATGTGTATGTGTATATATATGTATATATATATGTGTGTGTGTATGTATATGTATATATGTATATGTATATAAAAAAAAAATATATAAAAAAAATATAAAATTATATAAAAAAAAAAAAGGGGTGTTTTTGTTTGTTGCAAACTGACTGACCCCAGTCCGACTGGGGAAAGACTAGGACTTCTCAAAGCTCGGGGTTTATCCCCTTGGAACTTTGGGGGTTATCAGTTTGCATATTTGCTGTGGACTGGTGGTGGGTTAGTTAGATTTAGTTCTATAAGTTGTATATAATTTGTATATAGTTTATGTATATTGTGTATATACTTTATGGATTTTATATATACGTGTAAGATGTAAATATGTATAGTATGGGGTTACGAAAGTGTTTTAAGTGTGAATAGTATTGTAGGTTCTAGTGGGGTGGTGGACTGGTCGGGGTGGGTTTAGTAATGTGTTTTGTTTCTGTGTATAGATATTGTTATGGCCTTTTGTTATTTATTTATTTTTCAAATTAAAAGAGTCCATATATACAGAATAAGAGCAGATACTGAGAATTACCCCCAATATACAGGACAGGAGAAGTGGTACTGTGCAGTGTCCGTATATACAGAATAAGAGCAGATACTGAGAATTACACCCAGTATACAGGACAGGAGAAGTGGTACTGTGCAGTGTCCATATATACAGAATAAGAGCAGATACTGAGAATTACACCCAGTATACAGGACAGGAGAAGTGGTACTGTGCAGTGTCCATATAGACAGAATAAGAGCAGATACTGACAATTATACCCAGTATACAGGACAGGAGAAGTGGTACTGTGCAGTGTCCATGTATACAGAATAAGAGCAGATACTGAGAAAAATACCCAGTATACAGGATAGGAGAAGTGGTACTGTGCAGTGTCCTTATATACAGAATAAGAGCAGATACTGAGAATTACACCCAGTATACAGGACAGGAGAAGAAGTGGTACTGTGCAGTGTCCATATATACAGAATAAGAGCAGACACTGAGAATTACATCCAGTATGCAGGACAAGAGAAGTGGTACTGTGCAGTGTCCATATATACAGAATAAGAGCAGATACTGACAATTATACCCAGTATACAGGACAGGAGAAGTGGTACTGTGCAGTGTCCATGTATACAGAATAAGAGCAGATACTGAGAAAAATACCCAGTATACAGGATAGGAGAAGTGGTACTGTGCAGTGTCCTTATATACAGAATAAGAGCAGATACTGAGAATTACACCCAGTATACAGGACAGGAGAAGTGGTACTGTGCAGTGTCCATATATACAGAATAAGAGCAGACACTGAGAATTACATCCAGTATACAGGACAAGAGAAGTGGTACTGTGCAGTGTCCATATATACAGAATAAGAGCAGATACTGAGAATTACACCCAGTATACAGGACAAGAGAAGTGGTACTGTGCAGTGTCCGTATATACAGAATAAGAGCAGATACTGAGAATTACACCCAGTATACAGGACAGGAGAAGTGGTACTGTGCAGTGTCCATATATACAGAATAAGAGCAGATACTGAGAATTACATCCAGTATACAGGACAGGAGAAGTGGTACTGTGCAGTGTCCATATATACAGTATATGAGCAGATACTGAGAATTACACCCGGTATACAGGACAGGAGAAGTGGTACTGTGCAGTGTCCATATATACAGGATAAGAGCAGATACTGAGAATTACACCCAGTATACAGGACAAGAGAAGTGGTACTTTGCAGTGTCCATATATACAGAATAAGAGCAGATACTGAGAGTTACACCCAGTATACAGGACAGGAGAAGTGGTACTGTGCAGTGTCCATATATACAGAATAAGAGCAGATACTGAGAATTACACCCAGTATACAGGACAGGAGAAGTGGTACTGTGCAGTGTCCATATATACAGTATATGAGCAGATACTGAGAATTACACCCAGTATACCGGACAAGAGAAGTGGTACTGTGCAGTGTCCATATATACAGAATAAGAGCAGATACTGAGAATTACACCCAGTATACAGGATAAAAGTGATACTGTGCAGTGTCCATATATACAGATATTTCTGCATTAATTAGACATGGAGATCTATAAAACGTGAATGCTCCTTTACGTATTAGGAAACTATTTTCCTCACTTGTCACAATGTTAACCGTAGGTCAGTAGTTGCCATCCATCTTGGCGCAGCGTTTACAGCAGAGATACACAATGGCGCTAATCACAGCTGGCAGTTTAACACCCAGCCCATTCTCTGTGTTCAGCCGTGCCGCAGCGGTTTGTAATAAATTCCATCACAGAGATACGACTGATGTTTAGATTTCCACTGGTAGAATCCCATTAGGAAACCGCGTCCTGAAATAAGGACGGTTACATGAGGGATGGGGCTAATAAGTCCTTGAGTTGTCTGGGAAAGCAGGGTGACAACCAACATGGCCACCACAGCTGCAGTACAACTCCAGGCTGGCCTAGTTATGCAGCGATTAGTTCTCCTTTTTTATCCCTGCACTAGGAATGATATTTGCCACTCTGAAGAATGCTAAAGTTATAGAAGCCATAAGACTTAAAGGGGTTTTCTAGGACTTGACACAGAGCAGGGGGTAGTATAAGATAAAGAAAAAAAACTGCTCTTGCTGCTCCAGTCCCTGCCATTTAGTTTCCTCATGTTCATCATTTATGCGACTGCTGCATCCAATCACTGGCTTCAGCAGGTAGCCTCCGGTCAACCACACGTGACTGCTGAAGCCAGTGATTGGCTGCAGATATCACATCAAAGCTGAAGGGCAGTTGACCACTGGAGGACCAGGTAGGAGTGGCGCAGGGATAGGAGTACTGTTTATACTTCCTCGGCTCTGTGCCCCTTTGACGCTGGATTCACACCTAGGGGGAGATTTCTTAAGACTGGCACTGTGTACGCCGGTCTTAACTTCTCCTGCGCCACTATTATTAAGCTCTGCACGCCTCTTACTGTGGGACATGTTTGGCTGCCCATGCACCAGAACTAAAATCTACGGCAGCCAGAAGGTGGAGTGGATGTCTGGTGTAATGTGCACATAAATTAAAATTAGTTGCCCCATGAAGGTCTTGCCCGCTGGCTCCTACCACTCACCCCTGTCCACTTTTTGGAAAAGTGGCAAGTGTGTCAGAAAAAGTTATGAAAGCTGCAAATTTTGTCACAAAATGTCCTGTGACAAAATTTGAGAGGATTTTAAGCCAAAGAATTGGCATACAGACAAATTTATCTCCCCCATATTTTTTTTTATAACTTCTTTGTAGACTTTGTGTAAAAAAACATAAAAAACAAAAACATGTCACATACCTGACATGAAAAGAAAGGAAGAAAACCCTAGAACATATTCAGGTATTAAGGGGGCATAGGGCCTTACTAAACGGTATTAGTAAATTAGCAATAGTTTTTTTTTTTTTTATTATGCTAACTTGCCCTGCCACATGCACCATGAGGTCTGTAAACAATGGGACTTAACCCCTTAAGGGCCCTGGGATTTTCCATTTTTGCCTTTTCGTTTTTTCACTCCCCGCCTTCCCATAGTCCAAACTTTTTTATTTTTCCATTCACATAGCCTTATGAGGGCTTATTGTTTGCGTGACAAGTTGTACTTTCTAATGGCACCATTTACGGTTGCATACCATGTAGTAGGAAGCAGATTTTTTTTTCTCCAAAAGATGTACAATTGGGATAAATTCTGAAATAGATTTTTTTTATTTTATTTTGTTTTACATTGTACACTATGCGGTAAAATGGACCCGTTATCTTCATTCTCCAGGTCAGTACGGTTACAATGATACTACACTTGTATAATTTTTCTTGCGTTTTAATACTGAAAAAATAAAACCTTTGAGAGAAAAAATAAATAATTTTTTTCATAACCATATTCTGACCCCTATAACTTTTTTGTAGCTATGCGTATGGGGCTGTGTGAGGGCTCATTTTTTGTGGGACGATCTGTTCTTTTCAGTGATACCAGTTTTAAGTGTGTGCGACTTTTTGAGCACTTTTTATTTTTAAAATTATTGGGTAGTTTAACCACCTCCGGACCGCCTAACGCACATGTGCGTTCCGGAGGTGGCAGCGCTGCGCACAGTCACGCATATACGCGTCATCTCGCGAGACGCGAGATGACGCGACTATGCGCGCGCGCATGCGCAGTTCGCGCCGGCATTTCGCACAGAAGTATTTCGTCAGCAACCTGCCAGCCAATGATCGTAGCTGGCAGGTTGCTGATTTTTAAAAAATCCAATCAGAAGCCACATAGCAGATCATATTAGTAAATATGATCTGTTATATGGCTGCCCTGCTCCTCTGCTGGTTCTTTTCGTCGGTTGGATCCAGCAGAGGAGCAGGCTTCACAGTGAGTACACCAAACACTACACTATAGCCCCTGATCACCCCCCTGAACCCCAATTAACCCTTTGATCACCCCTTTGATCACCCCTGTCAATCACAAGTGAAAAGAAAAAAGTGATCAGTGCAAACTGTCACTTTTTTTTTTCACTGTTATTGACCGTTAGGTTTTAGGTATAGTTTAGGTCCCTTGGTTAGGTAGTTAGCGATCAGTTAGCGCCCAGCCCACCGCACCGCAGTCCGTTATTCGCTGATTAGCGTATCGCTAATCAGCATTTGTACTTTTATAGTATCTGGAAGTGATCAAAACTGATCACGGTCAGATCTATAATTGTATTAGTGTCACTTTAGTTCGCCCTCCACCCAAAACGCAGTGTTTGCCCGATCAGGCCTGATCGGTCGCCCACACATGCGTTCGCCCACAAAAAATTTTTTTTTTGATCACTGCACATTCACTTTACACGCACTGCGGCGATAAAAAAAATCAGTTTTGATATTTTTTATCAACCGCAGCGGCCTCCGGTACTTCGCTAGCCTCCCCTTTGTAAGACAGGCTTGCTTTTTTTTTCTTGGGTAGTCTCAGGGAATACCCCTAAATTTAGTTGCCCACATGTCTAACAGGGGGTATTCCTCTGAAGAGGCCTACAGGCTTCTGACCCAGTCGGATGAGGAGTGGGAACCCTCATCTGATGAATCCAGCGGGTCAGAATACGAACCTGTAGAAAGCAGTGGCTCTCTGACCCAAAGTTCGGACGAGGAGGCTGAGGTCCCTGATACCACCAGGTGTACCCGGCCCCGTGTCGCTAGACCGCAGGTTGCGCAGGATCCGCTTCAAGAGCAGCAGAGTGGGGCTGGTGCTGTCGGATTACGTGGTGAGGCATACACCAGCAGCCCAGCCCTCCCTGGACCTAGTACCAGCACTGCCGTACAACCTGGTGAAGTAGCGAGCACCAGAAGGGCAGTTGAAGCTGGTACGGTGGCATGTGCAGTAGTGACCCCGTCGCAGCCACCGCAAAGACGTGCCCGTAGAGCCCCTAGAATCCCAGAGGGGCTGGCAAACCCTGATTGGCAGTCCCCAACTTCAGCCGCACCTGTAGTTTTCCCTTTCACTGCCCAGTCTGGAGTTCGGGTTGAGACGGCTCAGATCGGTTCGGCCCTGGGATTTTTTGAGCTGTTTTTGACTGCGGAGCTTTTAGACATAGTTGTGGCCGAAACAAACAGGTATGCCACACAATTTATCACCGCTAACCCGGGAAGCTTTTATGCCCAGCCTTTCCGGTGGAAACCAGTCCAAGTTTCCGAACTTAAAACTTTTCTGGGCCTCCTCCTCAACATGGGCCTGACAAAAAAGCATGAATTGCGGTCATATTGGTCCACGAACCCGATTCATCACATGCCCATGTTCTCTGCTGCCATGTCCAGGGCACGTTTTGAGGCCATCCTGCGGTTCCTGCACTTTAGTGACAACACCGCCTCCCGTCCCAGGGGCCACCCTGCTTTTGACCGGCTCCACAAAATTCGGCCCCTCATAGACCATTTCAACCAGAAATTTGCAGATATTTATACCCCAGAGCAAAACATCTGCATAGACGAGTCCCTGATACATTTTACCGGGCGCCTTGGCTTCAAACAATACATCCCAAGCAAGCGCGCCCGGTATGGGGTCAAATTGTATAAGCTCTGTGAAAGGGCCACAGGCTATACCCACAAATTTCGGGTCTATGAGGGAAAAGATCAGACCCTGGAGCCGGTCGGTTGCACTGACTACCTGGGGAGCAGTGGGAAGACAGTTTGGGACTTGGTGTCACCCTTATTCGGCAAGGGGTACCATCTTTATGTGGACAATTTTTACACAAGTGTGGCCCTCTTTAGGCATTTGTTTCTAGAACGGATTGGCGCCTGTGGTACCGCGCGAACTAGTCGCGCGGGCTTCCCCCAACGGCTCGTTACCACCCGTCTTGCAAGGGGGCAGAGGGCCGCACTGTGTAACGAAGAACTGCTCGCGGTGAAATGGAGAGACAAGCGTGACGTTTACATGCTCTCCTCCATTCACGCAGACACGACAATACAAATTGAGCGAGCAACACGTGTCATTGAAAAGCCCCTCTCAGTCCACGACTATAACCTCCACATGGGAGGGGTCGACTTCAATGACCAGATGTTGTCTCCGTATTTAGTTTCCCGACGCACCAGACGCTGGTATAAGAAGGTGTCTGTATATTTAATTCAATTGGCTCTGTACAATAGTTTTGTTCTCTACAGTAAGGCTGGGAGAACTGGATCCTTCCTCAAATTTCAGGAAGAGATCATCGAGAACCTCCTGTATCCAGGAGGTTCCGTGGCCCCAACCACCAGTGTAGTTAGCCGTCTACACGAGCGACATTTCCCCAATGTCGTTCCTGGTACCTCAACCCAACAGTCACCCCGAAAAAGATGTCGTGTCTGTAGCAGGAGTGGAATAAGGCGTGACACCCGCTATTTCTGTCCTGACTGTCCGGACCACCCTGCCCTATGCTTTGGAGAGTGTTTCCGGAAGTACCACTCACAGGTACACTATTAGCATAGGGATCATCTCACCAGGACAGGCACACAGGGCTATTAGGGCCCATTCACTCACTGCTGCTGCAAACGTCTCCTTTCACCTGGGACAAAGTGCATAACGCACTTCGCCACATCTTTGGGCGATTTGCGCTTTGCACATTGACCCATGGGGAAGGAGAGGTTTGTTCTATAAAGGTAAAAAACAAAAAACAAAAAAACAAAAAAAAAACACACCAGTAAGCAAACACGTTAATGTTCAGTTAAAAAAGTTAAAGTTTATATGTTCAGTTGCTAAGTTAATAAAATTATTGCGTTGCGGCCTGGTTTTTTTTCTTTTTTTACCTTCCAGGTGGACCAACCGATTGACTAGCTGCAGCACCGATGTGCATTCTGACAGACGGGATTTTCTCCTCTGCAGTGACAGATACGTTTGCCGAGGCATACGAGCTGAGGAGGAGGCGGCGTTCCTATGCTTTGGCAAGCACTTTGTGTATATATATATATATATATATATATATATATAAAAAAAAATAAAAATCCCGGCAATGATTTATTCATCCACATCGATTGATGTGAATGGAGAAATCTGGTTTGCCAGGGCATACGAGCTAAGTGGGTATGGATGTAGGGCGGAGCTCCTATGTCCTGGCAGACGCCTTTTTTTTTTTTTGGCAGAGATTTTTTTCATCCACATTGATCGATGCGAATGAAGAAATCTGTGCCGTTCATTTTTTTCTTTCAGCCCAGAGGCTGAACGGAAAAAAAAATCTCATTACCTGTATGCTCAATATAAGGAGAATAGCAGAAACTCCTAATGCTGGCCATACATGTAATGATTGCGGAGACCCTCAAATGCCAGGGCAGTACAAACACCCCACAACTGACCCCATTTTGGAAAGAAGACACCCCAAGGTATTCGCTGAGGAGCATATTGAGTCCATGAAAGATTTAAATTTTTGTCCTAAGTTAGCGGAAAGTGAGACTTTGTGAGAAAAAAAAAAAAAAAATCAATTTCCGCTAACTTATGCAAAAAAAAATAAAAAATTCTATGAACTTGCCAGGCCCCTCATTGGATACCTTGGGGTGTCTTCTTTCCAAAGTGGGGTCACATGTGGGGTATTTATACTGCCCTGGCTTTTTAGGGGCCCTAAAGCGTGAGAAGAAGTCTGG
Organism: Bufo gargarizans; assembly: GCF_014858855.1. Lineage (NCBI taxonomy): Eukaryota > Metazoa > Chordata > Amphibia > Anura > Bufonidae > Bufo > Bufo gargarizans. The sequence continues at coordinate 524,217,144 of NC_058081.1, forward strand.
GATCCAAATGTCTAAAAATGCCCTCCTAAAAGGAATTTGGGCCCCTTTGCGCATCTAGGCTGCAAAAAAGTGTCACACATCTGGTATCGCCGTACTCAGGAGAAGTTGGGGAATGTGTTTCGGGGTGTCATTTTACATATACCCATGCTGGGTGAGAAAAATATCTTGGTCAAATGCCAACTTTGTATAAAAAAAAATGGGAAAAGTTGTCTTTTGCCAAGATATTTCTCTCACCCAGCATGGGTATATGTAAAATGACACCCCAAAACACATTCCCCAACTTCTCCTGAGTACGGCGATACCAGATGTGTGACACTTTTTTGATGCCAAGGTGGGCAAAGGGGCACATATTCCAAAGTGCACCTTTCGGATTTCACCGGTCATTTTTTACAGATTTTGATTGCAAAGTACTTCTCACACATTTGGGCCCCTAAATTGCCAGGGCAGTATAACTACGCCACAAGTGACCCCATTTTGGAAAGAAGACACCCCAAGGTATTCCGTGAGGGGCATGGCGAGTTCCTAGAATTTTTTATTTTTTGTCGCTAGTTAGTGGAATATGAGACTTTGTAAGGAAAAAAGAGAAAGAAAAAAAAATCATCATTTTCCGCTAACTTGTGACAAAAAATAAAAAATTCTAGGAACTCTCAGTGCCCCTCATGGAATACCTTGGGGTGTCTTCTTTCCAAAATGGGGTCACTTGTGGCGTAGTTATACTGCCCTGGCAATTTAGGGGCCCAAATGTGTGAGAAGTACCTTGCAATCAAAATGTGTAAAAAATGGCCTGCAAAATCTGAAAGGTGCACTTTGGAATATGTGCCCCTTTGCCCACCTTGGCAGCAAAAAAGTGTGACACATCTGGTATCGCCGTACTCAGGAGAAGTTGGGGAATGTGTTTTGGGGTGTCATTTTACATATACCCATGCTGGATGAGAGAAATATCTTGGCAAAAGACAACTTTTCCCATTTTTTTATACAAAGTTGGCATTTGACCAAGATATTTTTCTCACCCAGCATGGGTATATGTAAAATGACACCCCAAAACACATTCCCCAACTTCTCCTGAGTACGGCGATACCAGATGTGTCACACTTTTTTGCTGCCAAGGTGAGCAAAGGGGCACACATTCCAAAGTGCACCTTTTGGATTTCACCGTTCATTTTTTACACATTTTTATTGCAAAGTTCTTCTCACACATTTGGGCCCCTAAATTGCCAGGGCAGTATAACTACGCCACAAGTGACCCCATTTTGGAAAGAAGACACCCCAAGGTATTCTGTGAGGGGCATGGCGCGTTCCTAGAATTTTTTATTTTTTGTCGCAAGTTAGTGGAATATGAGACTTTGTAAGAAAAAAATAAAAATAAAAATCATCATCATTTTCCGCTAACTTGTGACAAAAAATAAAAAGTTCTATGAACTCACTATGCCCATCAGCGAATACCTTAGGGTGTCTACTTTCCGAAATGGGGTCATTTGTGGGGGTTTTCTACTGTTTGGGCATTGTAGAACCTCAGGAATCATGACAGGTGCTCAGAAAGTCAGAGCTGTTTCAAAAAGCGGAAATTCACATTTTTGTACCATAGTTTGTAAATGCTATAACTTTTACCCAAACCATTTTTTTTTTGCCCAAACATTTTTTTTTTATCAAAGACATGTAGAACAATAAATTTGGCGAAAAATTTATATATGGATGTCGTTTTTTTTGCAAAATTTTACAGCTGAAAGTGAAAAATGTCATTTTTTTGCAAAAAAATCGTTACATTAATCAAAATGTAACGATTTTTTTTGCAAAAAAATGACATTTTTCACTTTCAGCTGTAAAATTTTGCAAAAAAAACGACATCCATATATAAATTTTTCGCCAAATTTATTGTTCTACATGTCTTTGATAAAAAAAAAAAATAACAAAAAAACTTTTTTTTTTTTTTTAAGTCACCTTGGGTGACAATAACTGACAATCATTCGATTGCCCATAGTATTCAGTGATGGCTAAATAGCCATCATTGAAGACTTCATTTGCACTTTATCAATACAAGGCTGCCACCTAGTGGCCTGTATTAATATATACATCTAATTGACTCTGAAGCCTGGTTGAGGCTTCGGTCAATTAGCGCAAGGTAACAGGTTCTCCGATCTCAGCCAGGGAAATCTGTTACCGGACCAGAAGCGCACGACTTCCGGTTCCGGTCTGTGCAGATGCGTTGGTCACATTTGATCATGGCATCTGAAGGGTAAGATGTATGTGATAGCAGAAACCCCGCTGCTAAGGCGCCCGCTGCAGGTGCGAGCGGGTGCCACATTTACGGATCGGACCCATGACGTACAGCTACATCATGGGTCCTTAAAGGGCTTGTTCACCTTTGATCAACTCACGTTACAGACTTAAGGGGAACCCGTCATCATCTTTATGCTGCCCATACTAATGGCGGCATAGAGACAGGCGAGTTGATTTCAGCGATCTGCCATTTAGAAGTAAGTGGTTGCAAAGAACCAATATCACAATCATTGCAGACTGGGCCTGGAAAAGAGTCCCGGCCACCTGAGAAGAGTCCTGGTTAGTCATGAATTCCTGCTCTCCTGCCCACCTGCTGATGACTGACAGTCCTCTACCTAGTTTTCTCCCTTTCTCTCTAGGAGAGAACTGCCAACCATCAGCAGGCGAGTGGGGAGAGGAGAAGATTATGTATAACCAGGACTCTTCTCAGGTAGATGTGACTCTTTTCAGGGCCTGGGCTGCAATGGTTATGATGCTGGTTCTCGGCAACCACTTGCTTTTAGCTGATGAGTGACACACCGCTGAGGTCAGCATTTCTGTCACTATTTTGTGCTGCCCTCAGTACGGTCTGCATAAAGTTGATGACAGGTTCCCTTTAAGAATGCGCTTAACTAGCAGTTCTCGGATACATTTTTTATTATCCGAATCATTCCCCTTTGTAAGTAGTAACAATCCAGTGCTAGAAATATTAGGCAACTCAATTTATTCCGCCATTTCCACTCAGCAGACATATTGTTAAGGCCTAGTTCACATGAACGTGTGTGATCCGTGGCCGTATTACGGCCCGCAATACACGGCCACAGTTCCGTGTGCATTCCGCATCACGGATGCGGACTCATTCACTTCAATAGGTCCGCAAATCCGGAATTGCGGAACGTCCGCACGGAACAGGACCCCTCGGAAGCACTACGGAGTGCTTCCATGGGGTTGCGTCCCGTACTTCCGTTCCGCAAAAAGATAGAACAGGTCCCATCTTTTTGCGGAATGGGCGGATCGCGGACCCATTAAAGTGAATAGGTCCGCGATATGATGCGGCTGACCCATGGCCGGCGATCGTGCATTGCGGCCTGCAATTTGCGGGCCGCAGCACGGGCACGGTTTACACACACGTTCGTGTTAACTCGGCCTAAAGGGAATGCGTCATCCGAAAATCCTGCATTGTGTAAATCACATGTTTACGTTAGACAAACGTATTTTATTACAATTTGTGGCGATTTTTGTTTTCATTTTCCATGTCCTTAGGTATATTTAAAATAAAAATGTAAAATCCTGGACACTTCCTGTTCTGTACACCTTTCAGTAGCTATTGTATGATCATCAGAGGCAGAACTACACCTCTGTACAGACAACACAATTCACAATAGGTGATATCACAGCTTATCTACTCCCTCTTGACCTCTGCACAGGTCATGCTCAGAAACCACTCTCGCAGAAGTCAATGAGGTCCCCTCCGCAGTTTTTTAAAGGGCATGGCCCATCTCATACACATATATATATATACACACACACACACACATACATACATATACACACACCTAAAGAATTATTAGGAACACCTGTTCTATTTCTTATTAATGCGATTATCTAGTCAACCAATCACATGGCAGTTGCTTCAATGCATGTAGGGTTGTGGTCCTGGTCAAGACAATCTCCTGAACTCCAAACAATGTCAGAATGGGAAAGAAAGGTGGGCTACAACAGCAGAAGACCCCACCAGGGTACCACTCATCTCCACTACAAATAGGAAAAAGAGGCTACAATTTGCAGGAGCTCAGCAAAATTGGACTGTTGAAGACTGGAGAAATGTTGCCTGGTCTGATGAGTCTCGATTTCTGCTGAGACATTCAAATGGTAGAGTCCGAATTTGGCGTAAACAGAATGAGAACATGTATCCATCATGCCTTGTTACCACTGTGCAGGCTGGTGGTGGTGGTGTAATGGTGTGGGGGATGTTTTCTGGGCACACTTTAGGCCCCTTAGTGCCAATTGGCCATCGTTTAAATGCCACGGGCTACCTCAGCATTGTTTCTGACCATGTCCATCCCTTCACGACCACCATGTACCCATCCTCTGATGGCTACTTCCAGCAGGGAAAATGCACCATGTCACAAAGCTCGAATCATTTCAAATTGGTTTCTTGAACATGACAATGAGTTCACTGTACTAAAATGGCCCCCACAGTCACCAGATCTCAACCCAATAGAGCATCTTTGGGATGTGGTGGAACGGGAGCTTCGTGCCCTGGATGTGCATCCCTCAAATCTCCATCAACTGCAAGATGCTATCCTATCAATATGGGCCAACATTTCTGAAGAATGCCATCAGCACCTTGTTGAATCAATGCCATGTAGAATTAAAGCAGTTCTGAAGGCAACAGGGGGTCCAACACCGCATTAGTATGGTGTTCCTAAAGAGGTGAGTGTATGTCCCAATGTCTGATAGATGCGGGTCCCAACTCTGGGACCCACACCTACACCGAGAACAGAGCAGGGATACTGGTGAGCCACTGCTCACGTTCAATTCTATGGGGCTGACAGAAATAGCCGAGCCAGTGCACGTCTTTTTTTCGGAGGCTCCATAGAAATTAATGGAGGGTGGGTGTGCATGCGCAGTGCGCCCTCCACCACCTTTCCCCGCTCCAAATGGAGCCCACAAAGTGAAGGAGAGCAGACCATGCATGTGCGGCCGCCCTCCATTCATTTCTATGGGACAGCCCCCCAGTGTAGGAGATGGGCCAACCCCTTTAATGTCTGCAAGTTCCCCTTTATTAGTGCAGTAGGTTGCAGCACAACTTGTCACTACAGATGGCAGCAGCGGGTAATGAAGGTAATAACTGCGCCACCACCCCTATGATAAAGATCTCAGCCAGGAAAAAGCTTTTCTTTTTTTTTTTACAAATAATAGCATTCTAATAATTGATCCATCCCTCATTTTAAACAGCTTCAAAAGTTCTAACAGATAATTGTTGTAGAAAAAAAGAATAGTCGGAGCCCCTTTAAATGCAGGCACGTGCGACCAGTACTGGATAGGGACACACCCAGAGGGTTTATTAATGGGTGTGACACTATTCCAGCATGAAAGCACCAGGGAGGAGGCGAGAATGTTTCTCTTTTCAGCATCAAAGCGAGCGTGTGTTTCGGTGACCTTACTAGAAAGGGTTAATTCGGTTGAACCGCAATTAAAAACAAGCGCTCAATGAGGTCTCCTTCAGGTGGGTGCATTTTAGTATCAGTATTAAAGCCGAATAATCCAAAACTCACAGGATCACAGATCCCATCATCAGACCCACGTTCCGGCCGGGATACGGACTCTCAAACGCGCGCAGTCTGAACGAGGCCTAATACTAATATGCACACAGGAGACGTATACGTCTTAAAGAGCCAGTAACACTAAAATGGCAATTTAATTCTAGTCCTGCAGCGTTATAGGAGGAGCAGCAGATATCAGTCACAGTTAGGGACAAGGAGGTCTGCGGACTTCCCATCATTCATACAGTCAGCCTGCCCCAACCTGAAACAGCCAATAAAGGGGAGCAATAGATTGCACCGACCACTCCCCAGGACTGTGTGCACCTGTAATGGGGGGATGCCGACGTGTCGTTGCACTTGTGGGCAAATAGTTGCCAAGGAAATGACAGCTATATGTTGCGTCACAATGACTACAGACAGAATTGGGGCTAGGGCTGCAACCATTACTCGATTCAATCGAGTAACTTGACCCAAAAACAGTTTTTGCATCAAGAATTTGCTTGTGTCATGTGACCACGGAGAGTGAGTGAAGGGCTTGCTACTACTTACACTCCGTGGTCCCCCGCCAGCCCGCACCATGCTGCACTGTATCCAGACACATCGCCAGGACATAGTGCACGTTAGAGCGCACTATGATCTGACGCTGTGTGATGTCAGGACGACGAAGAGGCCATGAAATTAAGAAGGAATGTCAGCGGCGCCCCTACAGGAAAGGTAATGGCATGGCATGGGGGGGGGGGGGGTGATGGCACAGAGGACCGATGGCATGGGGAGGGGTGATGGCACAGAGGACCGATGGCATGGGGAGGGGTGATGGCACAGAGGACCGATGGCATGGGGAGGGGTGATGGCACAGAGGACCGATGGCATGGGGAGGGGTGATGGCACAGAGGACCGATGGCATGGGGAGGGGTGATGGCACAGAGGACCGATGGCATGGGGAGGGGTGATGGCACAGAGGACCGATGGCATGGGGAGGGGTGATGGCACTGGGAGAAGCTTTTAATTAGTTTTTTTTCTTATTAGAGTACTTTACTACTTTACTTAATCGTTGGATTAATTGATATTATACTTGATTACTAAAATAATCGATAGCTGCAGCCCTAATTGGGGCTTTAACCCTGTGCAGATAAGAGGCCCATAACAAGCACCATTTTGAGTGGAGTTCTCTTTTAAGGTCTATGGAACAATGGAGTTTTTAATTCACCAGATCAGAAAGAAAAAGCCGAATGTTCATGGCCTGCCCTCCGGGGACAGAACTCTGCAAATTTCAACCACCAGACATATTAACGCTGAATGCTTCATTACACAAATTGGACTCTACCCGGAGTGCGGCCAAACATTAGTCTCTCGTAGTGCGGCCACTCGTTATTTCATTACAGCCTCATGCTGCAGGACAAACTTTACATTAAAACACAGAAAAAAAAATAAAAAATAAAGTCATCAGAAACCAGTAAAACAAGTCCCAATTCAATTATAAGATTAAGGGATGGAACGTCTGCTTATGAGGCCTCCATGGCGCTGGAGTGAAAGAGGGGACTGGAGAGCGCTGAATCCTCTCTTATCTAAAGGGTTAAAAACACAGACGTGCAACAATATATCACTTACACCGTCTCTTTAAATAACGACCATGTAAAAAGTAACAAGACAGAACAGGATGAGCGGCCAAGAATATCAGTTGCGGATATTTTTGGCACCGATTCCCAATGCATATGATGTACACCAGGGTGCACTGGACTATTACATGCAGGAGTCAGACCATGGTGAAACTGCAGTACTGATGAGTAGTCCATGTAAATGGGACTAAACCGTCCCTCGATGCCAGCTGTGAACTGCAATTAAGGCTACTTTCACACTGGCGTTTTGGCTTTCCGTTTGTGAGATCAGGGCTCTCACAAACGGTCCAAAACTGATCCGTTTGGCCCTAATGCATTCTGAACGGAAAAGTTTCTGCTCAGAATGCATCAGTTTGCCTCCGTTCAGTCTCCATTCCTCCCCGGTAGGCACACACTAAAACTCTGCTTGCACACACTAAAACGGATCCGTCCCCCATTAACTTTCAATGGTGTTCAAGACGGATCAGTTTTGCCAATGTTACAGATAATACAAACTGATCCGTTCTGAACGAACGCATGCGGTTGTATGATCTGTGCGGATCCGCACCAAACGCGAGTGTGAAAGTAGCCTAAAGCGCGTTCACCTGTCACATGATGTCAAAATATCCTCACCGCACTGACACGCACAAAACTGGGGAACTGGGGAGCCAGGATAGTACTCAGAAGTCTTGGTCATACTCTTCCAACCAATGTCAGACATTTCTAGCCATGTGACATGTCGCATTATTCTTGTACACAGGAGACGGTATTATAGTAGTTATATTCTTGTACATGGGGACAGTATTATAGTAGTTATATTCTTGTACATAAGAGACAGTATTATAGTAGTTATATTCTTGTACATAAGAAGCAGTATTATGGTAGGTATATTCTTGTACACAGGAGCAGTATTATAGTAGTTATATTCTTGTACATAGGAGGCAGTATTATAGTAGTTATATTCTTGTACATAGGAGGCAGTATTATAGTACAGGGGTGTGAAAATCGTATTGCCCGACGCCCGGGACATGCAGTTCCGGCCATCAAGCAGGTAGTTTGCTCAGTAGCTTAGCCCTGCTGCGGGCAAGTAGCAGGGCTGAGATGGCTTTGTTTACCGGAGCAGTGGATTGGCGACGAGCTGGGCGTGGAGAAGCGTTCCCATGGTGAAGAGGCATTCCCATGGTGAAGTTAAAATATACCATCGGATTGGAGAAAACTCTGATCCGATGGTATATTCTAAACATGAGGTGTTCCCATGGTGATGGGGACTCAACTCTGACAGGGCGCTGCCATCCGCGGCACCTGAGGGGTTGCGCGGACGGCAGCTCCCTGTCAGAGGTTGGGTGCCGGGACACGACGTGCCCAAGGGGATGTAAGGTGCCCAAGGGGATGTAAATGGCTCTAAGCTGCCGCCCGCACCCGCCGCCGTTCGTGCCCAGCGCCGCCTCATAATCTTCTGACGCCTCCCGCTCTCCCTCCCCCCCCTCCTCCTGCTGTAACATTGCGATGTTACAGCAGGAGGAGGGGGGAGGGAGAGCGGGAGGCGTCACAGCGATGTAATAGCAGGAGGAGGGGGGAGGCGTCACAGCAATCTTACAGCAGCAGGAGGAGGGAGGGAGAGGTCACAGAAGATTATGAGGCGGCGCTGGGCACGAACGGCGGCGGGTGTGGGCGGCAGATTGGAGCCATTTACATCCCCTTGGGCACCTTATTTTTATGAATGACAGGTTAGTAATAGCGTATTTTTAGCAAAATGAGCCTACAGATTACATTTATAAGACCACATTAGGAATAGTTAAAGCTCCCTGAACATAAAAATATGGTTATCTGAAGGGGGTGAAACCTGGTGACAGAATCCCTTTAATACTGTGGGAAAAAAAAAATATATCAGAGCCCCTTGTTGTCAATACATCAGGCTATACACTGACATCTTAACTAGAAAATGTCCGTATAAAGTTCCTGAGGACCCTTCAGTATATGCAGTGCCAGCCTCATAACCATATGGAAGCAATCTGTTAACTTATGCCACAGTGCTAGGAAGAGAATTTGTGTGGGTGCAACAGAAACCGCTGGGAGATAGACACACAATTGAACAAATGACAGGGCCACGCTGCTTTTCCAGCGGATTATAAACTCGGCTCCCGGGTCACGTCGTGTTACAACTTTACCACAGGAAAAGCCTTAAGAGGCTCCTCAAAGGGCTGCCATTCAGACCTTCCTAGGGTTAATCATCCGGCTTTTCCAGAGACCAGAAAGGCAGATTGCCTTTTTATACAGCACCATGGATAGATTACTGCATATCTAGATAGATTTGACATGCAAGGCAACCTCCAAGGATAATGTAATGGCAGCTACACTGTCGAGTCACATTGTTATGACCAGCAGCTAATATCCAGAGTAACCGCTGTGTGCAGCACGGAGGGCTGAGCGGTAAACCGGTGTCAGCGATATACCGCGGTATTAAGAAACAGCGATATGGCTATATCGATGTTTCCTAATAAACGCAGTATTTTGTGACGTCACATGTGCGCTGGCAGCTTCTAAATCTGTGTCCGCTGGCCCCTGCATCCTGCATAACAGTACTTACAACCACATTACTGTCCGCAGCGGCCGCCCCGGCTCCTCCTAGCTCCTTGTGTTCATGTATCCGCCCACCGACGTCGGAATTAGATAACAGCAGAGGCGAGCACAACAGCCAGGCGGGAAAAGTCTCCAACTCCTGCACACAGGGTTTGGCCTGCGAGGAGTGAGAGAGACGAGACCTTAAACGTAGAATAGAACAGACCCGGGTGTCATACATAAAAAGGTCCTACGTCTGTCTGTCTTCTGTGGCCTGGTCCTTCCTTCTTTCCTGCAAACTGCACACTGATCTATAAGGCATTAGGGAATAAAGGAGTCCTCCATACATGAGCAACATGACATTATTATACTGGGGGGGGGGGGTCAAAACTTGTTCATACAGTATAATGTCACCTTGTGGCCCCCATACAGTATAATGTCACCTTGTGGCCCCCCATAAAGTATAACGTCTGCACCCATACAGTATGTCACCTAGTGGCTGCCCCACACAGCATAATGTCACCTAGTGGCTGCCCCACACAGCATAATGTCACCTAGTGGCTGCCCCACACAGCATAATGTCACCTAGTGGCTGCCCCACACAGCATAATGTCACCTTGTGGCTGCCCCACACAGCATAATGTCACCTTGTGGCTGCCCCACACAGCATAATGTCACCTTGTGGCTGCCCCACACAGCATAATGTCACCTTGTGGCTGCCCCACACAGCATAATGTCACCTTGTGGCTGCCCCACACAGCATAATGTCACCTTGTGGCTGCCCCACACAGCATAATGTCACCTTGTGGCTGCCCCACACAGCATAATGTCACCTTGTGGCTGCCCCACACAGCATAATGTCACCTTGTGGCTGCCCCACACAGCATAATGTCACCTTGTGGCTGCCCCACACAGCATAATGTCACCTTGTGGCTGCCCCACACAGCATAATGTCACCTTGTGGCTGCCCCACCCAGCATAATGTCACCTTGTGGCTGCCCCACACAGCATAATGTCACCTTGTGGCTGCCCCACACAGCATAATGTCACCTTGTGGCTGCCCCACACAGCATAATGTCACCTTGTGGCTGCCCCACACAGCATAATGTCACCTTGTGGCTGCCCCACACAGCATAATGTCACCTTGTGGCTGCCCCACACAGCATAATGTCACCTTGTGGCTGCCCCACACAGCATAATGTCACCTTGTGGCTGCCCCACACAGCATAATGTCACCTTGTGGCTGCCCCTGTCCCCATACAGTACAACGTCTCCTTGTGGCTGCCCCTGTCCCCATACAGTACAACGTCTCCTTGTGGCTGCCGCAACACAGCATAATGTCTCCTTGTGTTTTTTCATTTAAACGGGTAGAAAACCAGCATGTATGGGCGTACGTGATCTGCAAGGATGGACTCCTTCTAAAATCGGTTGGGAATGCCTTCCACATTGATGAGTGGCCCAGAAAATGCCACAAAAACATTCCCCAGACCACTGTAGCGTAACACGTGGTGATCTGCAGTTTTCATGTCGCTTATTCATAACTTGTCCACTCACAATACACTGTCACCACAGCAGCACATGTACAATTTACACACTGCACAGCTTCAGAAATACCGCCACCCTTGGCCCGAAGCCAATAATTATCCTTTTATACAACTCTGCCCCTTTTACTCATCAGAGCAACGAAGGATATGTGTGCACTTTATCTACCCACCAAGCCAGCTCACGACAACTTCCTTCATGAGCTACTCACTGCTGCAAGTGGTCATAACAATGTGGCTCGACTGGGTATATTGGTTGTCACCCAGCTTTCCAAGAAATGGATACTCTATGGACCAGTTCACGTGCCCGATTTTGAAAAACACCCAAAAAAACCAACAAAAAAATCAGCACGAAATCCGCGTGGTTTTCTTTCAGGGTGAAAAAAAAATTGCCGTTTTACACATTTTTTTTTTTACCAATGGGTGTTAACTTCAATACAAAGCTGCAGTTCCAGCTTTAATTTTCTAACGCAGATCTGCAACAACTTATAAAAAACGCCTGGACTTACATGAAGCAGTTTTTTCTGCTTCCTATTCATTTTAATGGGAGATTCAGCGCGGATTCTGCCCCAAGATAGGGTATGCTGGCGCTTTTTGACACGTATAAAAAAAACTATTTGAAATGAATGGGAAGCTGCTTTGAGGTGTTTTTTTTGGAGCCAATTTTGAGGCAGAAACGCTCCCAAAAAAATTCTGTGTGAACTGGCCCTAAAGTGGACATCAGAAATACATGAGGACTTTACTTACCGGCTCAGCTTCGGTGTCGAGGTAGACCACTCCGAACCCAGCATCCACAATGGGATCCGTGTATGTGGAAGCTTAGGACATGGGAAATTGTTTTGTCAAGGTCTGGTTGAGATTTCTACTCTTCGTTCTCCCCTGAATACCAATGTGTCTGAACTGAGCCACCAGTGACGCACCAACAATGCCCCTGCAGCAGTGTGACCGCGCGTCCTCCGACGGCACAACAAGGCAGCCATTATTACCAAGGAACTGAATGACAGCGCAGAGGAAGACGCAGGCTATATATCTGGGGCTCTATTTATTTTACAAGCAATTGTACACTGCCTTAAAGGAACAGAGCACAATTAAAGGAATTGTGCACCACTCATCTTCAGGCTGTGTCTGGTAGTGCAGCTCAACGCCAATCAAGTGAATACCAGAGACAGGGGTGAAAGAATGCGGGCAAGGATGCCAGGGCAACCTCTCCTAACAGGTCTGTTTTTGTAACTACTCACATCTCCCTAGTTATAACATTTCTGGAGCATCCATTCGTATGACTATGTTGGGCCATCTCTTTATTATTCCTGAGTTTCTAGCAGTTTGCAATGAAGGTCCAGATGGGTGTTACCAGTTGGGGAGTGTGTCCCTGCACAGTCTGAAACTTCCAGCATTGATAGTGCCAACTGGTAACACCTTCATTGAAAACTTAATTAACTTCTAGTAGGAATAATAAGGGAATGGTCCTGTATAAGTGATGTCTGACAACCTTTTCCCCATGTTTGAGCTCTATGACAGAAAGAAACCGCTGAGGACTTGAGACACTTTTTCTACATTATGGGGGGTTTCAAAACTGATGCAAATGAAAACTGGCTTAGTTGTCCATAACAACCAATCAGAAGGAGCCTTTCATTTTCCAAGAGAGCTCTGAAAAATGAAAGGTGGAATCTGATTGGCCGTTTACCTTTGCACCAGTTTCGATAAATCTCCCCCTATTGGACACCCCAGTAACAGTTACATTATAATAAACCCAGACAGAAGGGGGCGCTGAAAGATGCTGTCCCATGTCCAATCATACAGGACACTAAGCAGTAGTAGCTCATCTCATATTGATCGAGTTATTTCCTGTCTTTTACTCTAGTTACAGCCAAAGTTACATAAAAAAAATGCTAAAAGCAAAGACTAGACAAACTGTGCCAATAGTAAGACAATTAACAGCGTGGATTTACAATGCACCACGGTGTGCAAAAGATATACTGGTCACCACGTCACGACTACTATATAGGGCCTGGTCTTGTGTCCCACAATAAAACGCAGCCGAGAATGCTCTGCAAAGATCACTTATGCTCTGATGGTCTTTACAGCCATGCAGCCTGATTCTAAATGCAGCATTGGATGTGACTGGAGAAGAGGTCACGTGGCACCATATGTACAATAAAGTTCTCGGATAATTAACAAACCACTGAAAGAAGTCATTTTATAGACAATAACCTCTAACAGAGACAACAATATCTTCTCCGGGATGACCACCAAACACATCATAAAAACCAACAACAACAAAAAGCAGCAAAAATAAAACAAAACTAAAAAAAAAAAGGCTAAGAAAACATGAGAAGAATAAGTTTCCTAGGGCGAAGTTACATTACTGGGGAAGTGGCTGCTGACGGCAGGCACTCGAAGGTCAAGAAAAGCAAACACGATGAGGACCTGGACCATTTCCGAACTACGCAATATTTATACAACGCGGACGAACTTAACTCGGTGAAAAATAACTTTCTGACCATGGAGATAATACAAAGCTCATACTGAAAGGGGTCGTCTCACTTCAGCAGGTGGCATTTGTTGAGTAGAGAAAGTTAATACAAGACATTTACTAATGTATTTTTATTATCCATCTTGCTTCCTTTGCTGGCTTGATAATTTTTTCCATCACATTATACACGTCTCGTGTCCATGGTTATTACCACCCTTCAATCAGCACCGGTGTCCGTACTATAGGAAAATGTGCAGGCCTCATTGGTGGCCGGGACCGCGGAGGTGCGCATAGGCTCGCTCTTTTTCCTAAAGTGTGCAAGCACGTCCACCAGTGCTGGATTGCAGGGTGGTCGTAACCATGGAAACGAGCAGTATTTGTGATGGAAAATTGAGCAAGCAAAGGAAGCAATATGGACAATTGCAATTAGGGATCGACCGATTATCGGCCAATATTCATGATTTTCAAATCGGTATCGGCATCTAACCTTGCTGATAATGCGTCCAGCGCGCCATCACAGTATATGAGCACTCTGCTGTCAGCGCTGCCAATGAGGAGAGACGGGAGGAGGAGGGGCGGGTGCACTGTGCCAGCAATGATAATTGCTGAACGCAGCTCCATGTCAGAGGCAGAATGCCGGCTATGTGATTCTGCGCAGACACACCCGCCTCCTGTATTAAACGTTAATTATCATTGGTTGCGCAGTGCGCCCCCCCTGTATTAAAATCATTGGTGGCGCAGTGCGCCCCCCCCCCCCTGTATTAAAATCAGTGGAGGCAGTGGCCACAGGGTCCCCTCCCATTCAATTATTGGTGGTGCAGTGGCAGTTCTGATCGGAGTCCCACCAGCAGTGTAATCCTGGGGCTCTGATCGGTTACCATGGCAGCCAGGACACTACTGAAGCCCTGGCTGCCATGGTAATCTCCCTGCTACTGTGTGTACAAAGCCCGGGGCAGCAGGGAGAGTGTGAAGTCCTAGTCACCCTAATAGAGCTCTATCAGGGTGAATAGCATAAGGGGTTAAAAGATCCCAGGTTCTAGCCCCTAAGGGGGAAATGGCTATTAAATGAAAAGTAAAAACAAAAACAAAATATTAAGTATAAATCACCCCCTTTCCCAATTTTACATATAAAATATATAAACAATAAATAAACATACATATCACATATTGCCACATCCGATAAAGTCCAAACTATTAAAATATATTTAAAAAAATCTCCTATGTGGTGAACGCTGTAACAAATTTTATATTTTTTTTCAAAAATGAACATGCACAGAATATCGGTATAAGTTATCGGCTATCGGCCTGAAAGTTCACAGGTTATCAGTATCGGCTCTAAAAATCTCTATATCGGTTCGCAATACATTAGTAAGTGCCTTGTATTAACTTTCCCTACTCAGTAAATGCCATTTGCTGAAGTGACACAACCCCTTTAAAAGGCCCCATTCCATAAAGCTGACGCTGATAGCTTATTTTAAGTATCATGGCTGATTTCATACCCTAGTCACATCCAAAGCTGCAAATTTCTGATGGTTTCTTGATCTCTCAGGTAGCAGGACCACACATCTTTAACTGTGTAGTCAGCTGCGGTGCATTGAGGGAATAGCTGTGTATAAGGCCTCATGCACATGACCGTTGTGTTTTTTGCAGTCTGCAAATCGCGCATCCGTGTGCGTTCCGCAATTTGTGGAACGGCACGGACAGCCATTGATATAACTGCCTATTCTTGTCCACAAAATTGACAAGAATAGGACAGGTTTTTTTTTTTTGCGGACCACGGAACGGAGCAACAGAAGCGGAGAGCACACTGAGTGCTGTCTGCATCTTTTGCGGCCCCATTTAAGTGAATGGGTCCGCATCCGAGCCGCAAAAACTGTGGCTCGGATGCGGACTAAAACAACGTTCGTGTACATGAGGCCTTAATGACTGATAAAAAAATTATGTCTAACTGCATTGCATGTAGGATCTCTGCTAAGGATACTTTCACACTAGCGTTATTCTTTTCCGGTATTGAAATCCAGTAAAGGGTCTCAATACCGGAAAAAAACGCATCAGGTTTGTCCTAATGCATTCTGAATGGAAAGCAATCCGTTCAGTATGCATCAGGAGGTCTTCCGTTCCGTCCTTTTACGGTATTTGACTGGACAAAATACCGCAGCTTGCTGCTTTATTTTTTCCGGCCAAAATCCCGGAACAATACCGCACTTGCCAGATCCGGCATTAATTTCCATAGAGATGTATTAATGCCGGATCCGGTACCAAGTGTTCCGGAAATTGCTGTGTCGCTGGATCCGGTTTTCTGGTATGCGCCAGGATATAGGAGGAGCTGATTTCGCTTTTGATCTTTGAAAAAAATTTAAGTACCAGATCCGTTATTCCGGATGATACGGATCCGGAAAAAAAGGATATCAGTTTGCATACTGTTGGTCAGATCCGACAGGCAGGTCCGGCAACAGAACTGCCTGTCGGATTCTAACAACGCTAGTGTGAAAGCAGCCTAAGCTGATAGTAAATGCAGCTCTGGAAGTGACTGGAGTACATCTTCTGTGGCTAATTATTCTGTAATATGTCAGTAGTTCAGCTTTCTCAGAATTTCTGAGGCGTCAGGTATCGGTACCCATTTCCTATGGTTCCAAAGCCAATTTTCATGGCACATGTGGGGGAGATTTATCATCTCTCTTGTGCCAGAAAAGTGGTTTTAAAAAGTCGCAAGCTGTGTTTGCGACTTAAAATTTATGTGCCTATTTTTTATGCCAAAAGGGAACGTAGCAGGAGCAGAGACTGATTTATCTTCGATAAGGGCTCATGCATAAGAACATATCCGTTTTTTTTACAGGTCCATATGCGGAACCATTCACTTCAATAGGGCTTGAAAAAACACAGAAAGGACACCGTGTGCATTCTGTGTCTGTATGTCCGCATGTCCGTTTCGCAAAAAAAAAATAGAACATGTCCTATTCTTTCCTGTTTTGCGGAAGAGGACAGGCATTGTTACAATAGATCAGCAAAAAAAACAAATTCAAAACGGATGTCACACGAATGTCATCTGTTATTTTTTATTTTTTTTTGCGATCGTGTGCATGAGCCCTAAACCAGCTTTCTAGTGCAAATGGAGCCGGGAATGTATGGCAGCTCTGAGCTGTCGTGGATATCTATTTAGGCACACGGGCTGCTGGGGGGTGCGCCTAATCATCATCAAGACTGGATAATTGTATCAAACCCTCAGACGAGGGAATTATTACGGTGGGATCCGCCGCAGAAATCCGCACGTGGATTAGCACCACAGTCACCACTGAAGATCTGCTTTCCGTCTGAAATCTGCGGGAATCATAAATATATTGTGGATTTTAAAACCCGGAGAAAGCTATGAAGTATCTCATTCAGTTTACCGGTGGATTCTGTCAGCATATGGATCTGCGCCAAACACCTAAAGAGGACCCCAATACAAATTAGTGTAACCCAGCAAGAACGTCAGGTCACCACTCGACATTCGGCCTCATGCACACAACTGTATGTATTTTGCAGTCCGAAAATACGAATTTTGCAGGACAGAAATTCAGAATTTTTTGCGGGCCATTAAAATAAATAAGCAAATGCGAATCAGATGTGCGAAAATAAATATGGTGGCGTGCATGAGGCCTTAACCCAGATTTTCACAAGGTCAGGGATGCCCTGAACAGTCCCTGCAGCAGACAGGCATCGAGTGGATGCGTCTGGGGGCTGCTCTGACAGCGATGCGAGCGCTGGGTCCTCACCACACTCCTTTTATGGTTTCTAAATTTCTAACAAAAGCCAAAAGTACTGAGCTGATCCCTCAGAGCAGCGCCTGGCACCAGCTATGAAACTGCACCTCTCCATGAAGTGTATAAAAATCCACAGGGAATAAAAGTCCCGGAGATGCACTCATATTGTTAAACTGTCTATTTACATGGCAATATCACATCCAGAACAAGCTGGATGACAACCAATATGGCTGTCACTGGGTACAAGGACCAGGTGTGTCTATTGTCAGGACTGTGGGAAAGCTGGGTACATACCACTGGCCTGTACTGCTGCAGGCATCATCACAGAAGTGGGATTTACTGAGACTGAATAGGGGCGTATATAATAAGACACATCTACTGCTATTGTTGTAGAAGTGGCATCATCTCTCTGGAGTGCTGATCCAACCCAAATCCTACAGGGATCAACTAGAGCTACAGACAAACCACAGGATCCTAAAAGACGCTGAAAAATAACCTGCCAAAAAATATCAGCTATTTATAAACTTATCCAATGCAACATTACCTTATAAATATAATCTACAGCTGTTATATCACTAATACTTCCTCTAGGTACAGGTATATGCTAACTAAAATACTGCCTCCTGTGTACAAGAATACAATAATGCCGCCTATGTACAAGAATATAACTACCATAATACTGCTCCTGTGTACAAGAATATAACTACTATAATACTACCCCTATATACAAGAACATAACTACTATAATACTTTATCCCAGGGCTCGACAAATCCCAGGCGCCAGGTCGCTTAGGCGACTAGGAATTTTGCCCTGGCGCCTATTTGCCTCTGCTTGAAAATAGGCCCAGCAGCCGGGCGCAGACACTGGAGGGTTAGGACCGCTAGCAAAATGAAACTTTTTTTTTTATTACTTGCGCTGCGCGCCCAGGTTCGGACTGCCACCCTGCCCGGACCCCTCAGCTTTCGGCTCCATCGTGGTTTGGCCACACTCTCTCGCCATCTATCGGTCGCAGCGTGCGTCATCTCCAGGGCAGTTAAAAATGGCAGAGCCCGTGTGCCTGTCAGAGAGCCTCGGCGGGGAGAAAGGAGTTAGTGCAGGGGAGGCAGAGCGGGAGCACAGTTAGCGGCGCTGCACACGCGGACAAGTGGAGGTAAGACAATCCGGCCGGCTCTGCTGCTGTAAACGAGGAGCTCTGCACTAAGTTTGTAATGTCTGCCTGCTACGGCCATGAACCCAGGGGGGAGCTGCACACATGCTGCCGTCATTAGGCCGGAGCTCCTGCTAGCCACAACTGGTGGCCATTCCTGCAGTTACCATTCGGCCACTTCTTAGTTCTGTCCCTTTCTAGGAAAGCTGGGTGACAGCCTGTATACCACACAGAAAGCTGGGTGGCAGCTCCTAGGAGAGCTGTGTGGTATACAGGCTGTCTGTCACCCAGCTTTCCTGGTCTCCTGAAGAGAATATATCTCCGTATAGGAACATTTAGATACGTTATCATATGATTTACCCATTTAGGAGTCTTGGAAAGCCGGGTTGCAGCTCCTATGAGAACTAAGAATGCTGAATGGCCAAATCATCTGATGACTTCTCTATATGTTCCCATACTGAGATATATTCTCCTCAGGAAAGCTGGGTGACAGGCTGTATACCACACAGGTCTCCAGGAAAGCTGCCATAAGACTCCAAAATGGCTAAATCATCTGATATATCAAACTCAATATGTAGCGTGTGGATTTGCTGTGGAATTCAGTTACACGTGGTAAAATCCTTTATTACCACAGTGCAGATTTGAATTGTGAACAGTAGGTTCATTTCCGTGTGGATTTTATGAAGTGTGAGGATTTTTGGGAAAATGTTATCCATTTTGCTGGTATTGGCTGCAATACGCTGTGGATTTCATAGCTGCAGTTCTATGAGATGAATGAGTCCGGACCAAACATCCTGGGGAAGGGATCTCAGTTCAGTCAGCTGCAGCGCAGGGATTACACACACAGTGACGTCACAGCGCAGGGATTACACACACAGTGACGTCACAGCGCAGGGATTACACACACAGTGACGTCACAGCGCAGGGATTACACACACAGTGACGTCACAGCGCAGGGATTACACACACAGTGACGTCACAGCACACTGATAATAAACAATGCCCATGTTGTTTGGGTCTAGACTTCTTTATATGTTAATTTAAGAGGTGATATTTTTGTCGCTGAAAAAAAAAGGCTTTATAAAAGGTAAAAAAAAAAAAACGGCTCCTAACTTTTTTAGCTGGCTCCTAGATTCCAAGAAAATTTGTCAAGCCCTGCTTTATCCTATGTACAGGAATATAACTACTATAATACCATCTCCTATGTAGAAGAATATAACTACTAATATTCTACCCCTATATACAAGAACATAACTACTATAATACTACTGAACAAACTACCTGCTTGATGGCCGGAACTGCATGTCCCGGGCGTCGGGCAATACGATTTTCACACCCCTGTACTATAATACTGCCTCCTATGTACAAGAATATAACTACTATAATACTGCTTCTTATCTACAAGAATATAACTACTATAATACTGCCTCCTATGTACAAGAATATAACTACTATAATACTGCTCCTGTGTACAAGAATATAACTACTATAATACTACCCCTATATACAAGAATATAACTACTATAATACTGCCTCCTATGTACAAGAATATAACTACTATAATACTGCCTCCTATGTACAGTACAGACCAAAAGTTTGGACACACCTCATTCAAAGAGTTTTCTTTATTTTCATGACTATGAAAATTGTAGATTCACACTGAAGGCATCAAAACTATGAATTAACACATGTGGAATTATATACATAACAAAAAAGTGTGAAACAACTGAAAATATGTTATATTCTAGGTTCTTCAAAGTAGCCACCTTTTGCTTTGATTACTGCTTTGCACACTCTTGGCATTCTATTGATGAGCTTCAAGAGGTAGTCACCTGAAATGGTTTTCACTTCACAGGTGTGCCCTGTCAGGTTTAATAAGTGGGATTTCTTGCCTTATAAATGGGGTTGGGACCATCAGTTGCGTTGTGGAGAAGTCAGGTGGATACACAGCTGATAGTCCTACTGAATAGACTGTTAGAATTTGTATTATGGCAAGAAAAAAGCAGATAAGTAAAGAAAAACGAGTGGCCATCATTACTTTAAGAAATGAAGGTCAGTCAGTCCGAAAAATTGGGAAAACTTTGAAAATGTCCCGAAGTGCAGTCACAAAAACCATCAAGCGCTACAAAGAAACTGGCTTACATGCGGACCGCCCCAGGAAAGGAAGACCAAGAGTCACCTCTGCTGCGGAGGATAAGTTCATCCGAGTCACCAGCCTCAGAAATCGCAGGTTAACAGCAGCTCAGATTAGAGACCAGGTCAATGCCACACAGAGTTCTAGCAGCAGACACATCTCTAGAACAACTGTTAAGAGGAGACAGTGTGAATCAGGCCTTCATGGTAGAATATCTGCTAGGAAACCACTGCTAAGGACAGGCAACAAGCAGAAGAGACTTGTTTGGGCTAAAGAACACAAGGAATGGACATTAGACCAGTGGAAATCTGTGCTTTGGTCTGATGAGTCCAAATTTGAGATCTTTGGTTCCAACCACCGTGTCTTTGTTCAAAATTGAAGGCATACTGAACCAGCATGGCTACCACAGCATCTTGCAGCGGCATGCTATTTCATCCGGTTTGCATTTAGTTGGACCATCATTTATTTTTCAACAGGACAATGACCCCAAACACACCTCCAGGCTGTGTAAGGGCTATTTGACCATGAAGGAGAGTGATGGGGTGTTGCACCAGATGACCTGGCCTCCACAGTCACCGGACCTGAACCCAAACGAGATGGTTTTGGGAGAGCTGGAACGCAGAGTGAAGGCAAAAGGGCCAACAAGTGCTAAGCATCTCTGGGAACTCCTTCAAGGCTGTTGGAAGACCATTTCAGGTGACTACCTCTTGAAGCTCATCAAGAGAATGCCAAGAGTGTGCAAAGCAGTAATCAAAAGCAAAAGGTGACTACTTTGAAGAACCTAGAATATGACATATTTTCAGTTGTTTCACACTTTTTTGTTATGTATATAATTCCACATGTGTTAATTCATAGTTTTGATGCCTTCAGTGTGAATCTACAATTTTCATAGTCATGAAAATAAAGAAAACTCTTTGAATGAGAAGGAGTGTCCAAACCTTTGGTCTGTACTGTACAACAATATAACTACTATAATACTGCCTCCTATGTAGAAGAATATAACTACTATAATACTGCCTCCTATGTAGAAGTATATAACTACTATAATACTGCCTCCTATGTAGAAGAATATAACTACTATAATAGTGCAGAAAAAAGGAGAAACTAGGCAAAACACAAGGAGTAAGGGCTGTATTAGACTGGCAGATGAGCCAGCCTTACGATTGTTGGGAAGTGAAGGAGACCGCTGCTATAACATGCAGCGATCTCCTCCACAGTATGGAGAGGGGTGATTGCTAATGCCATCCCTCAGCCCCATACTGAATTGTTCTTTGCCTGCAGCAAATCTGCTGATGACAAACAATTATTTTTGTGCCTGCATAAAAGATGCGATTGCCCGATAAATGAACGTTTGCTCGTTCTTCGGGTAATTGCCAGCACTTTTACACAGGCAGATCACTACTATTGAGCGTTCCTACGAACGCTTGTTAGCAATGATCTTGCCGATCCTCGCCAGTGTAATACAGGCCAGCCGCCAAACTTTATTTTATCTTCAAAGAATCCAAATAAGAAAACGGACACACAGTGACAATCAAGCTGTGTCACAGTGTGTCCATTTTCAGACTTGGATTCTTTGAAGATGAATTACAGTAACTCCACATGTTTTATCCGGTTGCTTGATTCTCCTTACTTTGTGATCCAGATCACTTCCTTGCTTTAGGATTCCTGCTGGAACTGGCCATTACAACTATATAGTATAATACTGCCTCCTACATACAAGAATATACCCACTATAATACTGCCTCCTATGTACAATATACCCACTATAATACTGCCTCCTACGTACAAGAATATACTCACTATAATACTGCCTCCTATGTACAAGAATATAGCTATTATAATACTGCTCCTATGTACAAGTATATAGCTACTACAATACTGTCTCCTATGTACAAGAATATAACTACTATAATACTGCCTCCTATGTACAATAATATAACTACTATAATACTGCCTCCTATGTACAAGTATATAGCTACTATAATACTGCCTCCTATGTACAAGAATATAGATACTATCTAGAGCTCTTTGTTAAAACGTGGCTTCCCTGGAAGCATTATCGTGCCTTCTAGACTTGTAGGCTATTGACATCTACCGCCCCCCCCTCATGTTTTGTCTTACCCCCCCCCCCCCATTATTTCTTTACTTGCACATGATATTGTGTTTCTTGTCATACGGCAATTGCCTCAGATTCATTATGATAACTGATTTGATGTCTTTCCAGCTGCGTCTGGTAGATAAGTGATGTATATTGTCATATGACTAAGTACTTTTCCATCAATAAAAAGAAAATTGATTAAGAATATAGATACTATAATACTGCCTCCTATGTACAAGAATATAGCTCAGGGCTCCAGATGGCGACCAAAATGGTCGCCAATGCGACTTAGAATTTACAAATGGCGACAAGACTTTTTAGTCTTGTCGCCATTTGCGACTATACCCGCCGCTGCAGCTCTGCAGTTGAATAAAGCGGCGGGGCACAGGAGATGAGAGTTCTCTGTCCCGCCGCCGATGTTCTTCTCAGCAGCCCAGTGGAGAAGGAGTCTCTTCCTCCCCCCTGTGCTGCTGCCGCCGCCAATGAGAAAAGAGACGGGAGGAGCTGTGGCCACTGCGCCACCAATGAAGATAACTGACCTGTTAATACAAATACGGGAGGCGGGTGCCGGAATCAAATAGCCGACACCCGGCCTCTATGACAGGGAGCTGCGATCCGCTACAGTTAACCCCTAAGGTGTGGTATTGCGTATCGCAATACATTTTTATGGTGTCGAAAACGAATTAAAATGTTGGTATCGAAACAACCCACGATACCAAAATTTTGATTTGCTTTCTATTTGGCTCCTAAATTTTTCAGTTCAGGAGCCAATGGCTACTAGGTATTTTTTTTAGTCTGGAGCACTGTAGCTACTATAATACTGCCTCCTATGTACAAGAATATAACTACTATAATACTGCTCCTATGTACAAGAATATAACTACTATAATTCTGCCCCTATATACAAGAATATCACTACTATAATACTGCCCCCTATGTACAAGAATATAACTACTATAATACTGCTCCTATGTACAAGAATATAACTGCTATAATTCTGCCCCTATATACAAGAATATAACTACTATAATACTGCCCCCTATGTACAAGAATATAACTACTATAATACTGCTCCTATGTACAAGAATATAACTGCTATAATTCTGCCCCTATATACAAGAATATAACTACTATAATACTGCCCCCTATGTACAAGAATATAACTACTATAATACTGCTCCTATGTACAAGAATATAACTGCTATAATTCTGCCCCTATATACAAGAATATAACTACTATAATACTGCCCCCTATGTACAAGAATATAACTACTATAATACTGCCTCCTATGTACAAGTATATAGCTACTATAATACTGCCTCCTATGTACAAGAATATAACTACTATAATACTGCCTCCTGTGTATAAGAATAGAAGTAATGAATCCTGACCCATTCATTTCAATAGGTCTGATGTATATTTTTTCACTCATCAGTTCTGAGTTGTGTGAAAATCGCAGCATGTTCTATATTCAGCGTTTTTCACAACGATCGTACAACAACAATGATAAATGACCCCCGCAGTCTGACATATTTGAGGCTGTAGAGCTCACCCTCCCCTCACATACATCTCATGTAGATTTCAATCTCATCGGCTCATAAGACTCGGCACTGATAAGTCACGGTTTTTCTAAGAACAAAACTTCCTTTCTTTTCCTACCGTATTTACTGAGGTCGCCACTCATGTGACAGAACGTTCTCACACTCAGTCGTGCACAGGACACTGCAGTTTATAGGTCACGACAGTGAAACAGGCCATTACAGGGTTGTCATCCAGCTTTCCCAGACACAGGGAGCTTCCTGGATCATGAACAGAATGCCAGAATTACAGTAAAGACTGACACACATCAATGGAAATGGATTCTACAAACATAGCACAAAAGGATGAGTTGTGTATATTGTGGGAACAAAGCTATGCGGACCGGATGGCTACGTGTTAATGTCACATTTGCTAGGGGTGGACAGGCCCACACAAGTCCAGGAATCGGATCTGCCTGTGCCCTCATATTTACAGCCCCTCTCACAGCTGTGGGGATTCTCGCCCCCACAACAAAGCCTGGTCAGTGCACAGAAGGAAGATATATATCAACGCCTAGAAACAGAGAACGCAGCATAAGCCGAGAGAGCAAAGGAAGGGCTCATGCACACAAACGCGTTCCGCCCATTCCGTGCATTGGGGACCATGACGCGTCCGCACCGCAAAAAAATATAACGGTGAGGAGGCACCGGGAGAAACCCCGTTGGGTTCCGTGCCTCTATTCTACACCGCACCTTCCGGATTGCGGACCCATTCGACTGAATGGGTCCACATCCGTGATGCAGTGCACAAGCATGCATATTGCGGACCTGCTGTTTGTGGGCCACAATATGAGCCTGGCCGACACACGTTTGTGTGCACGAGTCCTAAAACTGAAGTAGACACTCCAGCTGTGGTAAAACTACTACTCTCAAGATGTACACTTGCTTGACTGCTCTCAGAACTCCACCGAAATGAATGGAGCATGCTGGGAGTGGTAGTTTCACCACAGTTGCGTGCCGGAGGTTAGCCATCACTGGAAGCTGTTGTTCCCTGTTGTCAGCCATTTAAGGCTACTTTCACACTCGCGTTTTGGGCGGATCCGTCAAGGATCTGCCAAAATGGATCCGTTACAATAATACAACCGCATGCATCCGTCATGAACAGATCCGTTTGCATCATCCGTAACACAGCCAAGACGGATCAGTCATGAACTCCATTGAAAGTCAATGGGAGGCGGATCCGTTTTCTATTGTGCCAGATTGTAACAGAGAATACTGATCCGTCCCCGTTGACTTACATTGTGCGTCAGGAGTAGGACGGATTCGGTTGGCTCAGTTTTGGTGTCCGCCTCTAGAGCGGAATGGAAACTGATACATTCTGAGCGGATCCTTATCCATTCAGACTGCATTAGGGCCAAACTGATCCGTTCTGGACCGCTTGTGAGAGCCCTGAACGGATTTCACAAACGGAAACCCTAAAAGCGAGTGTGAAAGTATTTCTTTGCATTTTAACACTGTCTTTTTGGATTATGGATTTATCTATGATATTTAATAAAGATTATCACCTTTGGAGAAACTGGACGTTTCCACAATTTTTTCCATTTCTTTGCTTTTGTATTACAGGCTACATTTCTAGGATTCACAATATTTGAAGCAATTCTGAGTCATTTCCCGTCTGCCCCAGTCACATCCAGAGCTGCTTTCCAAATGTTTTTGTTGCCCCTGGAAAGTGCAGGGCAAATTAGCTCCACCCTCCCATTAGGTAAGTGAATGGGAAACGGCCATCTCCCACAATGCACTGCTCGGTGGTAATGTGGTTAGCTATGACTAGAGTATGTTATGTAAAATACGGAAATATTGGGGTAGGTTTATCAAAACTGGTGCAAAGGAAAACTGGCTTAGTTGCCCCTAGCAACCAGATTCCACCTTTCATTTTCCAAAGGAGCTCTGAAAAATAAAAGGTGGAATCTCATTGGTTGCTAGGGACAACTAAGCCAGTTTTCCTTTACATTGGTTTTGATAAATCTCCCCCAATTATCTGACCTACCAGAACACATCAAGACAAGACAGTGGGGGTCATTTACTAAGATTGCTATGCCAGTTTTTAGCTAAAAAAAAAAAAAAGTCAAAAGACTCTGTTCTGCAACTTTTAAATCACATTTTTTTTACGCTTGGGTGTTTTAACGTTGTCCTCGCCACAGGGGAGTGGAGGTGGCCAGCCTAGCCCAGGACATCGGTCACAACAAATTTACTACCTGGAAACAGGCGTAAAAAAGGAGGAGAGAAAACTACTCCCATCAGGGGCTGGTGTATTTACTCCAGATGGAGGGACTGCTGGAGAGGGGGCTCATCATAAATAAGATGTTTCCTCTGGCAGCGCAGGGGCCATCAAAGACCGGAGTAAGGCCTCGTCCACATTTTCGTGTGAGTTTGACATCCATTAAAAAAGCGTGTTTCATCCATAAAGATGTCTGTGAAGGATCCGTGCTTGACCCGTGTGTCCGTTTTTACCCTCCGTGCGTCATCTGCAATCCACAGACACTGCTCAGCTGAAAATTTGTTTCCAAAGCATCTCCTATCAGTCTTCAGTAAATACGGACACAACATGGATGTCATCTGTGTTGTTGAGGCCTCATGCACACGACCGTTGTGTGCATCCGTGGCCGTTGTGCCGTTTTCCATTTTTTTTCGCGAACCCATTGACTTGCAATGGGTCCGTGGAAAAATCGGAAAATGCACCAGTTTGCAGCCGAGACCGTGATCCGTGTTTCCTGTCCGTCAAAAAAATATGACCTGTCCTATTTTTTTGACGGACAACGGTTCACGGACCCATTCAAGTCAATGGGTCCGTGAAAGAACACGGATGCACACAAGATTAGTGTCCGTGATCCGTGGCCGTAGGTTACTTTCATACAGACGGATGCGAAGATCCGTCTGCATAAAAGCTTTTTCAGAGGTGAGTTTTCACTTCGTGAAAACTCAGATCCGACAGTATATTCTAACACAGAGGCGTTCCCATGGTGATGGGGACGCTTCAGGTTAGAATATACTGAAAAACTGTGTACATGACTGCCCCCTGGTGCCAGGCAGCAGACCCCCCCCCCCCCCTGTTTTTAACTCATTGGTGTCCAGTGGGCCCCCCTCCCTCCATTGTAGTTAACTCATTGGTGTCCAGTGGGGCCCCCCCCCCCTCCCTCCCCTGTAGTTAACTCATTGGTGTCCAGTGGGCCCCCCCCCCCTCCCTCCCCTGTAGTTAACTCATTGGTGTCCAGTGGGGCCCCCCCCTCCCTCCCCTGTAGTTAACTCATTGGTGTCCAGTGGGGCCCCCCCTCCCTCCCTACTCATGGTGTCCAGTGGGGCCCCCCCCTCCCTCCCCTGTAGTTAACTCATTGGTGTCCAGTGGGGCCCCCCCCTCCCTCCCCTGTAGTTAACTCATTGGTGTCCAGTGGGCCCCCCTCCCGCCCCTGTAGTTAACTCATTGGTGTCCAGTGGGCCCCCC
This sequence comes from Bufo gargarizans, assembly GCF_014858855.1. Taxonomy (NCBI): domain Eukaryota; kingdom Metazoa; phylum Chordata; class Amphibia; order Anura; family Bufonidae; genus Bufo; species Bufo gargarizans. The sequence goes on from NC_058081.1 coordinate 524,244,977, forward strand.
TCCCTCCCCTGTAGTTAACTCATTGGTGTCCAGTGGGCCCCCCCTCCCTCCCCTGTAGTTAACAGGGTAACCATGAAGCAATCGGTAACCATGGCAACTGGGACGCTACTGCAGTCCCGATTGCCATGGTTGCTTAGTAATTTGTAGAAGCTTCATACTTACCTGCGAGCAGCGATGTCTGTGACCGGCCGGGAGCTCCTCCTACTGGTAAGTGACAGGTCTGTGCTATAGGCAATGCGCCAGGCAGCAGGGGGCAGTCATGTACACAGTTTTTCAGTATATTCTAACCTGAAGCGAACGCCTCTGTGTTAGAATATACTGTCGGATCGGAGTTTCACGATGTAGCTCATATCCGACAGTATATTCTAACATAGAGGCGTTCCCATGGTGATGGGGACGCTTCAAGTTAAAATATACCATCGGATACCTCCGATCCGATGGTATAAAAGAACTCCAGACTTTACATTGATCCGTTTGGCTCCGCACGGCCAGGCAGACACCAAAACGACTTTTTTTTCATGTCCGTCGATCCTCCAAAAATCAAGGAAGACCCACGGACGAAAAACGGTCACGGATCATGGACCAACGGACCCCGTTTTTGCGGACCGTGAAAAAATACTGTCGTGTGCATGAGGCCTGAGTCTGTGAATTTCATTGATCCATAGACTATATTAGGCATGTTTGGTCCGCAGTCTGGATCAAAGTAGTGCGTGTCTCCGTGATTTTTTCACTGACCCATGGTCAGTAAAAAAAACTGATGTGTAAACAGACGCATTCAAATCAATGGGTGCGTGACAGCACAAGTCATGAGCGAGGCCTAAAAAGCCAGTCTTGGTAAATGATCCCCAGTGACTTGAGAGGAACGGGCTGCCATTAGAGCCACTAGTCATGTTTCCCAGGCTCCAGAATGACAAACATGCCTAAGGGCTCATGCACACGACCGTTGTTGTTTTGGTCCATAATAGAACAGTCCTATCCTTGTCCTTAAAGGGGATGTCTCACTTCAGCAAACAGCATTTATCATGTAGAGAAAGTTAATACAAGCCACTTACTAATGTATTGTTATTATCCATATTGCTTCCTTTGCTGGCTGGATTCATTTTTCCATCACATTATTCACTGCTTGTTTCCATAACTATGGCAATTTTCCCAAATATCCATGAAGAATCAGTGTTTGGTCCATGTGTTTTCGTTTTTTGCCCTTCACGCGTCATCTCTATTCCACGGACACTGCCAGGCTAAAAAATGGCTTCCAGAGAATCTCCTAGCAACAATCCATGAAAACCACTGACCAAACACTGATGGCATCCATGGTTTTCTCTGACCCATAGACTTTAATGTGCGCAAGGGATCCGAAATCACGGACAAATATAGGGCATGCTTCCGTGGTGTCACCAAGGACTTATGATCGGTGAAAAAATACATCATGGCGTTAAAGTCGTTAGTGGGCACGTGCACTGTCCATGGAGGCATATTAGACTTAAGCCTCATGCACACGACAGTTTTTTTTCACGGTCCGCAAAAACGGGGTCCGTAGGTCCGTGACCGTTTTTACGTCCGTGGGTCTTCCTTGATTTTTGGAGGATCCACGGACATGAAAAAAAAGTCGTTTTGGTGTCCGCCTGGCCGTGCGGAGCCAAACGGATCCGTCCTGAATTACAATGCAAGTCAATGGGGACGGATCCGTTTGACGTTGACACAATATGGTGCCATTTCAAACGGATCCGTCCCCATTGACTTTCAATGTAAAGTCTGGAGTTCTTTTATACCATCAGATCGGAGTTTTCTCCAATCCGATGGTATATTTTAACTTGAAGCGTCCCCATCACCATGGGAACGCCTCTATGTTAGAATATACTGTCGGATATGAGTTAGATCGTGAAACTCAGATCCGACAGTATATTCTAACACAGAGGCGTTCCCATAGTGATGGGGACGCTTCAGGTTAGAATATACAAAAAAAAACTGTGTACATGACTGCCCCCTGCTGCCTGGCAGGTGCTGCCAGGCGGCAGCCCCCCCCCCCCCCCCCGTTTTTAACTCATTGGTGGCCAGTGGGCCCCCCCTTTCCCTCCCCTGTAGTTAACTCGTTGGCGGCCAGTGTGAGCCCCCCCCCCCGCCCCCCTCCCTTCCTTCTATTGTAATAGCATTGGTGGCAGTGTGCGCCCCCGCCCCCCCTCCCTCCCTCTATTGTAATAGCATTGGTGGCAGTATGCACCCCCGCCCCCCCTCCCTCCCTCTACTGTAATAGCATTGGTGGCAGTGTGCGCCCCCGCCCCCCCCCCCCCCCCGATCATTGGTGGCAGCGGAGTAGAAGCATCATACTTACCTGGCTGCTGCGATCTCTGTGTCCGACCGGGAGCTCCTCCTACTGGTAAGTGACAGGTCTGTGCAGCGCATTGCTGTCACTTACCAGTAGGAGGAGCTCCCAGCCGGACGCAGACATCGCAGCAGCCAGCAGGTATGAATCTTCTACTATTGCTAAGGCTAAGTAACCATGGCAACCAGGACTGCAGTAGCGTCCTCGTTGCCATGGTTACCGATCGGAGCCCTAGCGATTAAACTGGGACTCCGATCGGAACTCCACTGCCACCAATGTATTAAAAGAATAGAGGGAGGAAGGGGGGGGCCGCACACTGCCACCAATGTATTAAAAGAATAGAGGGAGGAAGGGGGGGGGGGGGGGCGCACACTGCCACCAATGTATTAAAAGAATAGAGGGAGGAAGGGGGGGGGGGGGGGTCGCACACTGCCACCAATGTATTAAAAGAATAGAGGGAGGAGGCGCACACTGTGCCACCAATGTTATCATTACAATAGAGGGAGGGAGGGGTGGCGCACTGGCCACCAATGAAATTTAAACTGGGGAGGGAGGGGGGTCTGCCCCCTGCTGCCTGGCAGCCCCGGATCTCTTACAGGGGGCTATGATAGCACAATTAACCCCTTCAGGTGCAGCACCTGAGGGGTTAATTGTACGGATCACGGCCCCCTGTAAGAGATCGGGTGCTGCCAGGCAGAAGGGGGCAGTCATGTACACAGTTTGTTGTATATTCTAACCAGAAGCGTCCCCATCACCATGGGAACGCCTCTGTGTTAGAATATACTGTCGGATCAGAGATTTCACGAAGTGAAAACTCAGCTATGAAAAAGCTTTTATGCAGACGGATCTTCGGATCCGTCTGTATGAAAGTAACCTACGGCCACGGATCACGGACACTAATCTTGTGTGCATCCGTGTTCTTTCACGGACCCATTGACTTGAATGGGTCCGTGAACCGTTGTCCGTCAAAAAAATAGGACAGGTCATATTTTTTTGACGGACAGGATACACGGATCACGGTCTCGGCTGCAAAACGGTGCATTTTCCGATTTTTCCACGGACCCATTGAAAGTCAATGGGTCCGTGAAAAAAAACGGCACAACGGCCACGGATGCACACAACGGTCGTGTGCATGAGGCCATATACTGAGGAACTGCATTCCAAGCAATTCCCTTCAATTACAAGAGGCCATGAATGTATTGTTGAGGGAGGGGGGAGCGGAGTAAGAAAACGGCTCAAAATGCAATTCCTTAACATTTAAAGGGGTAGCGAGTCTCACTCAGTTCCTTACAGAGGTGTACAGAATACTGCACTATTATACGACCGGGATAGGATTTCAAAGAAAGCAAAACACAAACTTCTTGAAAGAATCAAAAAGCGGATTATGTCTTTGAAGATTAAGAACCGAGCGCCTTAGCTCATTAAAGGTTCCTTATCCAGTGCGGCTCCTCCAGCTCCACCACCCACAGGCACGGAGATCACTGGAGTCTGGGAAAGCTGGGTAATAACCAATATGGCCTCCATTACAGCTCCCGCAGAGGTGCTCACCAAGTCCTAGCCTCGTTATTCAGAAATCCAGGGTGGAGAGGGAAATCGCTGCCGTGATGGAGTCTGGGAAAGCTGTGGCCTCCTTTACAGGGTGGTCACCCAACATTCCCACATTACTGAAAGGCAATGATATTATTTATCACAACAGATTTGCAGTTAGAGGCTGTAATGGAAGCCATATTGGTTGTCACCCAGCTTTCCCAGGAGCAGATAGAACAGCTGATTTATGGGGACATGCGCTGGACATATCCCTAGACTTGGTAAAAATACACACGAGTCTCGTTTTCCCCTCCGGATTATAACATGTATTTATGGTGCCATCTATTCTGGGGTTGTCTGGTACCAAGAGGGAACCCTGCACTGCAGCCAGACAGCATGATCTGCCCACGGTGCAGATCATAGAGGGTTAACACAAAGCCCCACCCCTGGGCTACAGTAGAAAGCTGCCTAAATAACAATCCCTTAATAAACCTGCCCTGCACTCCCTGAAACATTGCATGTGCATTGGGGCAGATTTACTCATCGAAATGTGCAAGCAATATGGCCGCCATTACTACCCCAGTCCGTAAACGCAATCTTCTCTGGTATGACTGACTCTGTCGTGCTGCACTTAAGAGGGTGTGGCCTAAAATGTGACAATTCTAAATCAATATTCTATTGCTAAGGTCTCTTGCACATTTTGCTGTCCGTTTTTCACGGATCCGTTTTTCGTAGTGTTTCTGATTCCGTTCTGTTTTGCCGAGTACATTCCGGTTTTTTTTTGTGCACCCATTGAAATTAATGGTTCTGTATATGGACCGCATACGGACCGCAAAAAAAAAGCTTAAGTAAGCCAACTAATATTTGAAATAAAGTTCGACAACGGGGGTCATTTATTATGATCCCCTATGCCAAAAACTAGCAATCAAAAAGTTACACACCCACCTATATTTTGTGCCTTTTTGAACGCCTGTACGCTTAACTTTAGGAGCGTGGTCATCAGCCCCGGTACAGTCACTATCATTTACACCAGATCCCAATGGAGGTTCACCGACTGCCAAAGGATGTGCCTAATTTATGACTAGCCCCGTGCCACATCATTAATTAAGCGGAGGGGATATTAAAGACCAGAGTACAACGCCAGTCTATGATACATGACCCCCAAAACGTCTAGTCATGTACCAAACTTATTATCCAGTCTGAGCCCCTGTGATAAATCTGGTCCGATCTAAATTTACACGGTCAAAATATAATACAGGATTAGTAAATCTGCCCGAGGGCATTCCAATTCTAAAATCTCTGCTTGATGTCAGCAAACAAGAGGCAGACCTCCTGCACCAGCCAAAGGCTACATTCACACCACCGTATGTGTTTTGCGGTCCACAAAAAATAAAATGGTATCCGTTTTTTTTGTGGATCCATTGTAACAATGCCTATCCTTGTCAGCAAAACGGATAGGACATGTTTTATCTTTTTTGAGGGGTCAGCACTTTGAGGGGTTCTCCAGTCTATACAAAGTATGGTTGGAGCTTCAGGCTTCTGTCATGTGACATGAAGATCGGGAAGTCAACTGCGACTTGGCTTCTTTTGATTGTCAATGGGATCATGATGTGACACATGACTGGTGGGGGAAGGGGTTCTGGCACTGTCTACAGACCACCCACAGTGGTGACACGCTCTGGACCGGAAGACAGAAGTGGACGCAATGTCAGAGGAAGCCCCGTCTTGTTTAGTAGAAGGGGTCATGTGACTGGATACATGCCACACAGGTAAGTATAGTACGCGCTGACAGTTATATACACATTACAACCCCCTTAATGGACATGTGGACCCTTCAGTGGGTGGTAGCCTCCATTATCTCTAGTTCTGTATTTTTAGAGCAGATTACAGTAATTCATCAGTGGACGGTTTTAGCCTGAAGGAAAAATGTCCATTATAAACCAGGGATCAGAGCAGTGGAATATTCTGTCATCGCCGCTATACACAGCCTTATGTCAAGAACTGCGTGACAAGCCAAGGCCGCAACGATGGAAACCTGGGAAATGGCGCCAAAGGTGATTTAACGTTTTATATGGAAATTGTAAGGGGACCGAGGTAAGGAGTACGGATGTCACCGCTCTGGCCTGCTCATATGTCCCCATAATATATAGGTCACACCTATAGAGGAAAATTGATAAAAAATGACAACGTCATATAACGGTCAAATATAGCGCCATTACTCATGACACACATGGCAGATTTCTCTGAAATGACCATACATTTTAGATGCTTTCGGAACGCTTGTTAGCCCGACAGACACCTCTTCCGACCTCCCAATACTAGGCCAAATATGCATGTGTCCCTCGGCCAGACACACCTCGAACAGCGCCATCCTTCTCTCCAGACACGTTAGATCAGCGGTCAGCAACCTTCAGCAGTCCGGATGTGATGAAACTACAACTCCCAGCTTGCTCCATTCACTTCTATGGGAGTTCTGAAAACAGCAAAGCAAGTGTGCATGCTGGGAGTGGTAGTGTCACCACAGCTGGTGAGCTGAAGGTCGCTGATCCCTGCTTTAGATGGTCACCTGGTGCAGCGAGAATAAGCAGGTTCGGCTGACATACATGTAAAGTATATGGCCAGCTTTCGACTAGGGCTGCACGGCGTTTCCAGCACATTGGGGTTAAATTCCTACAACCAACATTACCCTACAGGAAACAAGCTGCAAAAAATATTTGACAAGTAGCGACCATGGGGGCAGGGACTGGCCTGGGCTTCCCATTCACAAACACTACATCCAGCTCCTAATAGACATACCCCTAATTAGGCCAAAGGGAGCGAAACTATCAAACAGCTATAAATTCCGTTGGACTAATTCACAGAGAAGTGAAGAGAAGTATTTTGGGAGTCATTTATCAAACTGGTGTAAAGTACAACTGGCTTGGTTGCCTATAGCAACCAATCAGATTCCTCCTTTCATTTTCCAAAGGAGATTTCCAAAATGAAAGGTGGAATCGGATTGATTACTATGGGCAGCTAAGCCAGTCCTACTTTACACCAATTTTGATAAAAGACCCCATTTATTTTTATTAATGCAAGAACGCAAAAAGCTTTACCCTACAAAATCAAATAAAAACCATGACAAGAGAGGACAAAGCTGCTACCATCAGTTTGCAGATTATATTGCATGTGTGATATTGAATAATTCACATATAAGCTTTAATGCAATATAAAAGCAATTGGTATCACAAAATGAATTGTATATGGTATATATATATATATATCTCTCAAGAAAACTAAGATAAAAATATATACTGGCCAGTAATTAATACCGATATCAGTAAAAGTGCCATATAATTAATATCCGTGAACCAACTAATGAGGGTTGGTTAGTTACTGACGCAGTACGACAGTGAGTTAGACACCAACGCGTTTCACCATGTGGCTTCTTTTGGAAAGGAAGGGGGGGGGGGGGGTACACTACATTCAGCCTAAATTTGGCTAATATCTGAGGACAAAAGCTCTTGCTCCCCCCTTCCCCCACAGGTTTAGGCCTCCTGCACGCTGTTTGCAAATTGCAGATCCACAAAATACGGATGCGGTCCATGTGGATCCCGCACATTTCGCGGGCCCCAAAGTAGAAATGCTTATCCTTGTCTACATAACGGACAAGAATAGGACATGTTCTATCATTTGCGGAAGGGCTGCACAGATGCGGACAGCACACTGAAGACATCCAAGCGCTGCTGCTCCATAGAAATTAATGGGTCCGCATGTGATCCAAATACGGTGGTGTGCATGAGGCCTTAGTGTCCCTTCAAGCAGTGGAAATGAACATGACCCGCTGGGGCACTGCAGCAGTCTTCCTGTAATCCAGACGGCAATCTGTGCCCTTGGCTGAAAATATTCAACCAAATTCCTGCTTTTTTCCCCCCTGCCCTGTGATTGAGTCTGGAATGTAGAAAGTGTATGTTAACTGTTTAATGACTAAACGCTGGACGGGCGCCAGACCTAGCCACCCTGGGCCTAACAACTCAACGTCAAATTAACACCAAGGCTTTGGAGGTGCCAGAACCATCTTCGAGCGTGAAGATGAGGCAAACAGCTATTCCTATACTTTATAAAATGTCGTTTTTCCACTTGAAATTTTTTTTTTTTTAAGGTGCAGAGACAAGAGGCCGATTTATGATTCTGATGACTAAAACAATGTCAATAAAGTTTATTGAAAGTGGCACATAACACATTCAGGTTCTGAAGTGAGACACGTACCTCTACAGTTTGTGTCTCGTCAACAAACTTTATTTACAATGTCAAGAATGTCATTTAAGACCTGTGAGTGTCCATTCACACGTCCGCAATTTCGTTCCGCATTTTGCGGAACGGAATTGTGAACCCATTAATTTCTATGGGGCAGCACAATGTGCAGCCCGGACATTGAATTGCGGACCCGCACTTCCGGGTCCGCAATTCCGTTCCCCAAAAAAATAGAACATGTCCTATTCTTGTCCGCTGTTGCTTCTATGTCCTATTCTTGTCCGCTATATTCTATAAGTGCCGGCAATGTGCGGTCCGCAAAATGCGGAACGCACATTGCCGCTGTCCGTGTTTTGCCGATCTGCGGATCCGCAAAACAAGTTGCGGACGTGTGAATGGACCCTTACTTATGGTCCACCAATCAGCTGAGCAAGCTCTATGTCACCTTAAAGGGGTTTTCCAGCGTTTCTATATTAAAGGGCTATTGTCAAGATCAATATGTTGATCATTGGTATCCGACACTCTGCCGATGGGCTGTTTTGCAGCAGTACTGGCGCTGGAACTACAGAGCTCTGCCCGCTGTGTAGTGGACATAAGTGGTTACTGCAGCCCTCCTGCCATTGTCTTCACTCTCCATCTACACAGTGTACGGAACCGTGTAGTGCTGGGACTATGTGGTAACGGGTAATCGGTGACAGTGTGAGGTGTTGAGAACAGTTCCTCATTAGAAATGTACTAGATAACCACTGTTTACCCAGAGATAGCGCCACACACATGGTTGTGGCTGTGCTTAGTACTGCAGCTGAGGCCCAGTACAAGTAATTGGGCCTGGGGTGCTGTACCAGGCACAGCCACAACCATACACATGGTGCTGTGCCATGGTCCTTTCATTTAGCTGTATGGGTGACGGAAGTCAGACCCCCCACCAATCTACAGCAGAAGAAAACCACTTTAATGAGAGTAATGGGATGTCTTAATATCCAGGGGGTCACCAGCCTGCCCCCTACAATAAGCCTGGGTGCCACTGGTGGAGCATAGGTGGCTCCTTTACCTCCAGGTGCTCTGCCCCTTTAATAATCCTCAGTAGAAGACTTTCCATTCAAATAAAAAGTATTTTCCTGCCCTGACTCATGCGCCAGTGAACAGATGCAATTCACGTTAAATTTAGAAGTTGTAACGTTTTTAAGGGAGATGATCGGAGACAAATCCGAGCAGCTGCTGCTCCCTCCAGCTGTAAAACGATAAAAACAAATTCTTTCCCAGACGGCACAGGGGCTCCCAATAAAACTCCCATCATTGTAAAGGATTACACCACAATAAAAGAGGATAGGAATCCGCCTCCTGCATTCCCCATGCTATACCGTAACTGTAGAGACCATAACCTGCCTTCTAGCTCCAACCTGTGACTCTTCAGCTGTTAAAAGACTACAACTCCCAGCATCACTCTGGAGGAAGAATCACAACTGTTCTCTGCTGGAGTACCAGAGTATTAGTACTACCAGAGCTTGAATAAAAACTTCCTAATATAATTTCTGGATCAGTTTTCAGTTCCAAGATCTCTGCTACCAGTCAGGGAATAGGAAGGATTGTGGTAAGGGTGCATTCACATAACCGTATTTTCAGTCCGCGGATGAACCGCATTGTTTGCATTATCAAATGCGAACTCATTTATTTCTATTGGGTTGCAAAAAACGTGGACAGCACACATCCACATCTGTGTGGCCGAGCCGCAAATTATTTTAAAAAATGGCTATTTTTTCCCTTTCTGTGGACAAGAATAAGTATTTTTTTTCAATGAAGCCTGCAAATAGCGCAGGATGCACAAGGACCGCATCTGTAATTTGCGGATCCACAGCAAAACGGATATAGTGATGTGAATTGCACCCTAAACGGTATGCGCACATCCAGGTCTCATGCACACGACTTTATGTATTTTGTGATCCGCAAAACAAGGACGCTTTTCATGTTTTTTTTTCTTTATGGACCTGTTGACTTGAATGGGTCTGTGGTCCCCGTTTTGCGACCAAGTATAGGACATGTGTTATCTTTTTGCGCAACGCACATGGATCATCCGTATGCTTTACAGAAACGTATGTCTGTTCTGGAAAAGGATAGAATACGTCCGCAAAATGTGGCCCACAGAACCACTGAAGTCCACAGAAAAACGACGGCACATGGACCGCACATGTATTTTGCGAACTGCAAAACGGACACGGTCCTGTGCATAAGGTTGAAGTCAGACGCTCCGTTAGATGCGGCAGCAAATTCCTTAAAAAAAATTAAAAAAAAGCCAGCAACATAAAAAAATAGTCGCCTCCTGGCAGATCCCATAATCAACGCCATGATGAATCCGGCCGTTCCGTTAATTTCAATGTTCTTTTCCCATACAGAACAATGGAAAAAAAAATATAGAACATGCTGCACGCACAAGTGATGCGTGAAAACCAACGCACATGTACACAGCCCCATTGACCCTATTGAAATGAATGGGTCTGGATTCCGTGTGGGCAACAATGCGCTCGCATCACGCATTGCACCTGCGCAGAATACTCGCTCGTCTGCAAGGGGCCTTAGTGCCAAAATTGCGCCATAATTCTGTCTCAACTAAACCTTCTAATAGTTGGTATAAACGTAGGGCTTATGAACACGATGGTAAAGGCTCCATGCACGTGTTGCAGACTGCAAACGCTTTAATTGGGTCCATGATCCGCAAGATCCGATGCCGTGTCCTATCTTCGGACGTATGCCCACAGAAACACTACGAAGGGCTTCCATGGGCTTTCGGGTCCGTGCCTCCGCACTGCAAAAGACAGGACATGTCCTATGTTTTGGCGCATCTTGCCGATCATGGACCCATTCAAGTCAATGGGTTCCGCAGCGCAGCACTGCACGCACCAGGTCCCATATATTGCAGACCGCTATTTGCCGTCCTCAACGCGGGCACGGAGCCCTTGCGTTGTGTGAATGAGCCCTCAGATAGAGGTGTCTTTCCCTGCACCACATTCATCATCCAGCCCCTGTGATAAGTCTGGTGCAGGACTAGACAGCTTACCACCTACAGAATCGGTAAATCTGCTGCAGCCAGCTCTGTGTCCAGACACTAATGGAAGCAGCTCTCTCTCTCTCTCTCCAGCACCAGTCAGAGGCTGAATTACAGTCACATAGCTCATAGTCAGTGAGCCTCATCATTCTAGGACAATACTGTCAAAGTTCATCTTGAAATGCATCAGTCCCCCCCCCCCCCCCCCAAAAAAAAAGGCACTGAGCATGTACTTTCATCAGAGGAAGTGGGAAAACCACCAGACACTGGAGAGAAAATCACTGCTCCTCAACCATCACAGGAAGACTGCTCTCTTCAATGACACACATGGGTACATGGGGCAAGGAAGACGCCACCTTACCAACTGCTTCCTCTTCAGTGCTAGTGCTGATCAGGGGTCTCCAGCCTGTGACTCCCCATCTATTGCAAAACTATGATGGCTGCTGGAGCATAATGGGAGTAGTAGTTCCGCAACTGTTGCAGATTGAAAGGAACTGTCCTGAAGCCCTCAAGCACCCCGAGTGTACCCTCACAAGCTGCATTAGAAATGTACCAAGGTGGGTCCCTCACCTGGCAAGGAGCAACACCCACACAGACTAGCCCTCATAAGAATACTGATCAAGTAAAACCGCTTGCCCCAGATCTGTGCCCAAGTGCTGGCTTGTCGTAGATGTATGCCAGGGTGGCAGCCTGCCCTAGATTTGTGCTCTAATGCCAGCTTGTCCCAGATCGTTATCAATGTCCCAACTGCAAGCCCGCCCTCGGCCTGTGTATGAACATCAGTGACCAAGATGCCAGGAGACTACGTGCCAGTTTGCTAACCCCAGTGACTCCTCACTGGCACCCAAGTCCCAGGTCTCTGACAGCCTTCCTTGGTGTGGCCAGTGCCAACCTGTGGTAGAAGAGTGGCCCCACCACCTGAGCCTGCTCCAAACAAGGAGTCAATTGTTCCAGCACCTCCTCCGCAGCCCCACATTTCAGGATCACAGACACCGGGAGGATGACTTGCCTGCAGTGGAACTACAAGTCCCAGCATGCTCCAGCTGCCCACACGTCTGGAGTTGTAGTTCCTCCGCAGTTGGGAGAGAAGTTGCACAACTCCCTTATCAGATCGAGAAGCCATGAAACAAAGTCAGCACAAACAAGGAAACTAGTGTAAAGCCTTCCTTGCCCGCAACCCCATACAGGGCACTCTATACAGTCCACAGCCCAGGCAGGGCCCCTGGGGGCCCCCGGAACTCCACTCACCGCAGGAAGCACATGGCTGAAAGTTAAAGGACAATTCCACCTCCCTTCCTAATAACAGCGCAGAGTCCCCCGGTCTTACCTGCCCTCTGGTGTCCCGGATCCTGGGTACAAAGACGCCAGTGTCCCCCTCCCCGGTGACTCCCCTCCCTACTACCCTCTGCCTCTCTCTCCCCTCAGCCTGGGCTCCCCGTGACGTCGATCGGCCACGCCCCTCCACGGCTCTCACTGTCCTGCACGGAGGAGGAGGCGGGCTTACGCCGAGCTTGCCCGCGAATTGGCTGCGGCATCTGTCAATCAGGAAAAGTGAACATTCCAAAATTTCCAGGGCAGGATGAGCCTGGAAACAGGAAGCGGAGCAGGGAGGATGCGGGGTCCAGGGTACTGGAGAGGGTGGGGGTGGATGAAGTGAACATAGTATAGTGGATCCAGTGATAAACGGATGAAGGGAAAAAATAGTATAGTGGATCCAGTTATAGAGGAAAGAGGGGGACTGGCTCAAGTAAAAATAGTATAGTGGATCCAGTTATAAAGGAAGGGGGGGGGGGTGGATCTAGTTATAGAGGAAAGAGGGGGGGGGGGCTGGATCTAGTTATAGAGTAAAAAGGGGGACTGGATCAAGTAAAAATAGTATAGTGGATCCAGTTATAAAGGAAGGGGGGGATCTAGTTATAGAGGAAAGAGGGGGGGGGGCTGGATCTAGTTATAGAGTAAAAAGGGGGACTGGATCAAGTAAAAATAGTATAGTGGATCCAGTTATAAAGGGAAGAGGGGGGACTGGATCTAGTTATAGAGGAAAGAGGGGGACTGGCTCAAATAAAAATAGTATAGTGGATCCAGTTATAAAGGAAGGGGGGGGGGTGGATCTAGTTATAGAGGAAAGAGGGGGGGGGCTGGATCTAGTTATAGAGTAAAAAGGGGGACTGGATCAAGTAAAAATAGTATAGTGGATCCAGTTATAAAGGAAGGGGGGACTGGATCTAGTTATAGAGGAAAAAGGGGGGGACTGGATCCAGTTATAGAGGAAACAAGGGGGGGGGGCTGGATCCAGTTATAGAGGAAACAAAGGGGGACTGGATCCAGTTATAGAGGAAACAAGGGGGGGACTGGATCCAGTTATAGAGGAAACAAGGGGGGACTGGATCCAGTTATAGAGGAAAGAGGGGAAGGCTGGCTCAAGTGAAAATCGTATAGTTGATCCAGTGATAAAGGGAAGAAGAGGACTGGATGAAGGGAACAAATAGTATAGTGGATCCAGTTATAGTGGAAAGGGGGGGGGACTGGATCTAGTTATAGAGGAAAGAGGGGGGGACTGGATCTAGTTATAGAGGAAAAAGGGGGACTGGATCAAGTAAAAATAGTATAGTGGATCCAGTTATAAAGGAAGGGGGGGGGGTGGATCTAGTTATAGAGGAAAGAGGGGGGACTGGATCTAGTTATAGAGGAAAAGGGGGGGGGCTGGATCCAGTTATAGAGGGGGGGGACTGGATCCAGTTATAGAGGAAACAAGGGGGGGGGGCTGGATCCAGTTATAGAGGAAACAAAGGGGGACTGGATCCAGTTATAGAGGAAACAAGGGGGGACTGGATCCAGTTATAGAGGAAAGAGGGGAGGACTGGCTCAAGTGAAAATCGTATAGTTGATCCAGTGATAAAGGGGGGGCTGGATCCAGTTATAGAGGAAAGGGGGGACTGGATCCAGTTATAGAGGAAGGGGGGGGGGGCTGGGTCCAGTTATAGAGGAAAGGGGGGACTGGATCCAGTTATAGAGGAAAGGGGGGGGACTGGGTCCAGTTATAGAGGAAAGGGGGGACTGGATCCAGTTATAGAGGAAAGGGGGGACTGGATCCAGTTATAGAGGAAAGGGGGGACTGGATCCAGTTATAGAGGAAAGGGGGGACTGGATCCAGTTATAGAGGAAAGGGGGGACTGGATCCAGTTATAGAGGAAAGGGGGGACTGGATCCAGTTATAGAGGAAAGGGGGGACTGGATCCAGTTATAGAGGAAAGGGGGGACTGGATCCAGTTATAGAGGAAAGGGGGGACTGGATCCAGTTATAGAGGAAAGGGGGGACTGGATCCAGTTATAGAGGAAAGAAGGGGGGGCTGGATACAGTTATAGATAAAAGGCGGGGACTGGATCCAGTTATAGAGGAAAGAAGGGGGGGCTGGATACAGTTATAGATAAAAGGCGGGGACTGGATCCAGTTATAGAGGAAAGGGGGGACTGGATCCAGTTATAGGGGAAAGAGGGGAAATATATTCATTAATAGAGAAAATGGGCAAAGTGGATCCAGTAATGGATGTAAGAGGGGAAAGTGGATCTGTGATAGAGTAATGCACCTCAGTGTTTGGTCAGTGATTACCATCAGTGATTTTGAGCCAAAACCAGCTGCAGATCTTTCCCTTATACCTGATATCTGTGGAGGCTCCATTCCTGGTTTTGGCTCACAGTCACTGATGGAAATCACTGACCAAACACTGATGTGTGAATGAGGGATAAGGAGGGGGAAGTGAATTCAGATATAGAGGAAGGAGGGGGAAGTGGTCCCATAAATAAAGAAAAAGGACAAAGTGGATCCAGTAATAGATGAAAAAGGGGGAAGTGGATCTGTGATAGAGTAAGGAGGGGACGTAGATCCAGGCATAGAGGAATGAGGTGGGTGGATCCAGTAATAGAGCCAAGAGAACAACATGAATCCAGTGGCAGAGGAGAGTGGATCCAGTAATTAAGGGAAGTGACGTGTGATGGAGGAAAAGGAACTGGATCCAGTGATGAAGGAAAGAAAGGGAACAGTACAGTGTGAGAGAGAAGAGGGGGAACTAAATCCAGTAGGAAATAGGAGGGGTGGTTCCATAAGGTGGGGTTGGATTCAGTGATGCAGTGTCAGAGGTGCCTAGGACCCACCAGTAGAGTTCATTCTGGGGGCCCAAGGTACTGCTACAGGCAAACTCTACCTGCTCACACAGAGGCAGCAGCAAGATGCCCCAAGAGGTTTATGGGGCCCCTGCAGTGACATGGAGAAGGCAGGTCCCTGGGCTACGTCACCTCAGCTCCCCGATTCATCTACAATAATAATCTGGATTCAGGGAAGCTGGTCTTTGGTAGATAGATCAGGGGGACCATAGGATTGAGGGAGGGACTGGAGCCAGTGGAAGGGGGCCCTGTGGATGTAACAAACATAAATGAGGACGAACACCACATTGGATTTAGTTAGACCACTGGGTCACGTGATGAGCTCTTTGGTCCACTGATGCATATAGGTCAAGGGATTGATATTTTGGGGGAAGACTAGGGGAATGGATGTAATGGGGAGGTTTAGTTTAAAAAAAAATAAAAAATGCTCCAAATTATAGGATTAAAAAATGGTGTGGCTAAGAGGAGGTGTGCCAAAGAGAAGTGTATTGGTGTAAACGGTATGTCATCCAGCCTCAAGCGCTGGGTGATAAAAGAATAGAGCCTTCCTCC
The DNA here is from genome assembly GCF_014858855.1 of Bufo gargarizans. Taxonomy (NCBI): domain Eukaryota; kingdom Metazoa; phylum Chordata; class Amphibia; order Anura; family Bufonidae; genus Bufo; species Bufo gargarizans. The sequence continues at coordinate 524,260,810 of NC_058081.1, forward strand.
TCCATGTCTGCCGGCAGGAATATGAATTCTCCTGTAGGACTTGCTGTTCATGCAGTTTTGTCATATCACCTAGTAATTGGGGTTATATGGTTAATGACAGCATTATATCGCCATCTACTGGTCAAACATCATATTGCAGCACTGTTTTTTTAGTCCTGAAATCTCCATACAATACAAGGTACTCCTCTGACAGTTAACTGTTTTACTAAAGTATTGTAGAAGATGGGTCGGCACTGCGGTTTGCACGTGGTGCACGCATCCAGGGAAGGCGTCCCACTAGTATATAGTGAAAAAGGACTGACACTCACTTTCTTGATGAAATGTAGAGAGGCATAATAGCATCATCAGTTACTAGTTTTGTCTCAAGCCTGAGCCTTTTTCAAACTGTATTATGCCTTGAATAAACGTTTCTTCATATCATCAAGAAAGTGAGTGCCAGTCCTTCTTCGCTATATGTTTTACTAAAGTAGTGATAATCCTCATGCAAAAAATGGGACCTTGTAGCTACATGAATTATCAGTTGTTCTAGATCATTGGATAGTCATAGAAAAGTATGCAGAAAGGAGCACTCTGGGCTAAACTGATGCATATTCACAAGAGTGGAAGCTCAGGGGGCAGCGTATGGTCCTGGGATTCTCTCTTGGAATCCCTGTGTTAATTGTGCCTGGAGTGTTCCTATAAGATCTGTAAGGAACACAGCCCGTCGCCTGATGTGAAATGCTGTCACTGTTATATAATTTGGTCTCTATTCTCTGTCCTTCTATGCAAAAAGGTATCTCCCAAGGTAAGAGAACAATCTCATAGAGCCACCTTCTGGAAGTGGTACAAATCTGCTGACAGATGCCCTTTAACGGCTTAAGCTGGCACCGATGGTTGACGTTTAACCCCTTCCATGCCACGGTAGAGATCGCTGTGTGGAAAAGGTAAACAGGGAGCTCCCTCCCTCTCCCATCGGGCCGCTGCACTGCTGTGGCAGCGTCCCGATGTTTACCATGGCAACCGGACACCTTCACAGGCATCCAGGCTTGCCATGGTATATCTGAGCCTGACAGGGTCCTGCCAGATCAGGCTTAGGCTCCATTCACACGTCCGTAAGTGTTTTGCGGATCTGCAAAACACGGACACCGGCAATATGCGTTCCGCATTTTGCGGACCGCACATCGCTGGCACTTAATAGAAAACGCCTATTCTTGTCCTCAAAAATGAATCCCTACATGGGACAATTGCCCCCCCCCCCCAAAAAAAAATATGGCTTTCAGATAACGGATACACAAAAACATGATTTTTATTTTCCAAAAATGCTTTTATTGTTTAAAACAGAAATAAAAAATAAAAAAAGCATCCGTAACAACTTGCTCTAAAAAAATAGCACATCATGTAACCTGTCAGGTGAACATCGTAATAAAAAAAAAAAACTGTGCCAGAACAGACATTTTTTGGTTACTTTGCCTCACAAAAAGCATAAGATCGAGCGATCAGAAATCATATGTATCCCAAAATAGTACCAATTAAACTGTCACATGGTTTCCAAAATTGGGTCACTTTTTGGTAATTTCTACTGTAGAGATCTTCAAATGTGACATGGTGCCTAAAAAACATATGGCACTTCTTTTCTTCTTCGCCCTGCTGTGCGCCCATACAGCAGTTTATGACCACACGTGGGGTGTTTCTGTAAACTGCAGAATCAGGGTAAGGCTACATGCACATGACCGTTGTGTGTTTTGCGGTCCTCAAATTGCGGATCCTCAAAACATGGATGGCGTCCGTGTGCGTTCCGCAATTTGCAGAACGACGCAGACAGCCATTAATATAACTGCCTATTCTGGTCAACAAAACGGACAAGAATAGGAAAGGTTATATTTTTTTTGCCGACCACGGAACGGAGCAACGGATGCGAACAGCACACGAAGTGCTGTCCGCATCTTTTGCTGCCCCATTAAAGTGAATGGGTCTGCATCCAAGCCGCAAATACTACGGTTCGGATGCGGTCCAAAACAACAGTCGTGTGCATGAGGCCTAATAGATATTGAGTTTTTTTTGGCTGGTAACCCTTGCTGTGTTACATTAAAAAAATTATTAAAATGGAAAATCTGCCAAAAAAGTGAAATTTTACAATGTAATCTCCATTTTCCTTTAATTCTTGTGGAATACATAAAAGGTTAAAATAGTTTATAAAATCAGAGTAAGGAAGCGAGCACTCACTCTATGGCAATTATTACACTTCAAATAAAATATAAAATACAATGATTAAAACACTGTGAATATAGTTAAACGGTCGACCGTATGTATAGCACTGATAAGATTGGCACAATAGAATATGGGGGGCTTATTCAAGCATAAAAGGTTCTCCAGTGGTGTCCTGGTGAAAAAGTGATATAACAAATAAGTGAAAACACAACAGTGATGAAAAGTAATAATAAATATTCCTGAAATCAGGATAATAAATTGATAATCATGTCCATAATATGCAAAAACGTGATAAGAAGCGTGAATGCCTGTGAAAAGTAATTCAAATCAAGAAAGGACACCTGTTGGAGCCCTGCGCAATTGAGCACACTATTATGCTTGTATTCCTTCCTGTAGCAAATAAAAACGTCCGAGTCAATATATGCCCTTGACCGCAACAAACGCTTTGTCCGTTGTCTGTATTCAGCTGTTTAATGTTTCATTCATATAGACAGTTTATGGTAGCAGCTGAAGTCTTACCTCTCTCTGGAGGAAGCGGTCAGCGGTCTTACCTCCTGTGGTACTATGTTAAAAAATCACTTCCTTGGAACGCTATAAGAAGTCTGCTAGAGACGCCGCTCCGTCTTCACGGCTTGCAGGCTCTGACAATACAGCCCAATCTCGCGATGATACAAGTAGGACTTCCGTCCGGTCTCTGTACTCGCTCAGGTGGTCAGGGCAATTCAATTGTCACAAAGTAACAGTTCTTAATTCAATAGTTTCTCTTTAAAGCATGGCCATGCGATAAGTCCTTTTTATGGAGGTATGATCGGAGTGTCTGATAACTCAGACGCGTTTCGGGATATTCCAATCCCTTCCTCAGTGGTATATCCTGCACTCCTAACCTCCTCCTTTTTAAACGTTCATAGGGTCCTCTGTAAATCCTGGTTGTCATAGTCCAGAATTGGAGTGTTCTCAGCAATTTTCCGCCATGATGCGGTTATGTTGCGTTTTTTTTCTTATAGGTGCGTTTTTGCTTGTTTTTTATTCTAATAGTTGTAATCAATTGATATACCCCATTAAAACTTTAAAAAAATGTATACAATTACTAATACCATAAGAAATTGTAAATAAATAGTAAAATTGATTAAAAAGCAGCTAAAAATGCTAAAACTTAATAGGCATAATATAAGGATTCAAATAGATCATCGGCAGTGATGTTGGGTTGACATGGAGAAGGTCGGACCTGGCTAGGGTCCCAAACCAGAGGGGGGGGTCCCAGCGCCGATAAACGGCCAAGCTTGGGACCCGCCATCGGGGATAGGGCCCAAGCCTTATATAAAACCAAACAACTCCATGTCAGAATTCAGTCCGAACGGTAGTAAGGAGCCAAATTCATAAATTTGCCTGGCAGAAAAAAAACGCAACAAAAACGCAACATAACCGCATCATGGCGGAAAATTGCCGAGAACACACCAATTCTGGACTATGACAACCAGGATTTACAGAGGACCCTATGAACGTTTAAAAAGGAGGAGGTTAGGAGTGCAGGATATACCACTGAGGAAGGGATTGGAATATCCCGAAACGCATCTGAGTTATCAGACACTCCGATCATACCTCCATAAAAAGGACTTATCGCATGGCCATGCTTTAACCACTTTAACCCCGCTAGCTAAAACCCCCTTAAAGGGTTTCTACCACTTCGGTGTCACTTATTTAGCTGTCAGACTCTAGCGATCCGCTAGTGTCTGCTCTGGCCAACCATCCTAATATAATTGCTTTTGGGGCAGCCGTTTTGATAAAAAAACTACTTTTATTAATATGCTAATGAGCCTCTAGATGCTATGGGGGCGTCATTAGCACCTAGAGGCTCCGTCTACCTTCAGAAACTGCCGCCGCCCAGCGCGTCCCTCCAGCCCGCCCATCTCCTCCTGAATGCGATCCTCCTTGTGAGCGCCTGTATTCGGCGCATGCGCAGTGAATGTCTGACAGCTTCCCTGCTCAGACATCTCCACTGCGCCTGTTCCTCGGAGCACTATGGCGTCATCGCGCAGGCGCAGTGGAGATGTCTGAGCAAGGAAGCGGTCAGACATTCACTGCGCATGCGCAGAATACATACGCTAACAAGGAGGATCGCATTCAGGAGGAGATGGGCGGGCTGGAGGGACGCGCTCGGCGGCGGCAGTTTCTGAAGGTAGACGGAGCCTCTAGGTGCTAATGACGCCCCCATAGCACCTAGAGGCTCATTAGCATATTAATAAAAGTAGTTTTTTTTATCAAAACGGCTTCCCCAAAAGCAATTATATTAGGATGGTTGGCCAGAGCAGACACTAGCGGATCGCTAGTGTCTGACAGCTAAATAAGTGACACCGAAGTGGTAGAAACCCTTTAATGACCAGGCCACTTTTTACACTTCGGCACTACACTACTTTCACCGTTTATTGCTCGGTCATGCAACTTACCACCCAAATGAATTTTACCTCCTTTTCTTCTCACTAATAGAGCTTTCATTTGGTGGTATTTTATTGCTGCTGACATTTTTACTTTTTTTGTTATTAATCGAAATTTAACGATTTTTTTGCAAAAAAATGACATTTTTCACTTTCAGCTGTAAAATTTTGCAAAAAAAACGACATCCATATATAAATTTTTCGCTAAATTTATTGTTCTACGTGTCTTTGATAAAAAAAAAATGTTTGGGCAAAAAAAAAAAATAGTTTGGGTAAAAGTTATAGCGTTTACAAACTATGGTACAAAAATGTGAATTTCCGCTTTTTGAAGCAGCTCTGACTTTCTGAGCACCTGTCATGTTTCCTGAGGTTCTACAATGGCCAGACAGTAGAAAAACCCCACAAATGACCCCATTTCAGAAAGTGGACACCCTAAGGTATTCGTTGATGGGCATAGTGAGTTCATAGAACTTTTTATTTTTTTGTCACAAGTTAGCGGAAAATGATGATTTTTTATTTTTATTTTTTTTCTTACAAAGTCTCATATTCCACTAACTTGCGACAAAAAATAAAAAATTCTAGGAACTCGCCATGCCCCTCATGGAATACCTTGGGGTGTCTTCTTTCCAAAATGGGGTCACTTGTGGGGTAGTTATACTGCCCTGGCAATTTAGTGGCCCAAATGTGTGAGAAGTACTTTGCAATCAAAATGTGTAAAAAATGGCCTGCGAAATCCGAAAGGTGCACTTTAGAATATGTGCCCCTTTGCCCACCTTGGCTGCAATAAAGTGTCACACATCTGGTATCGCCGTACTCAGGAGAAGTTGGGGAATGTGTTTTGGGGTGTCATTTTACATATACCCATGCTGGGTGAGAGAAATATCTTGGCAAAAGACAACTTTTCCAATTTTTTTATACAAAGTTGGCATTTGACCAAGATATTTATCTCACCCAGCATGGGTATATGTAAAATGACACCCCAAAACACATTCCCCAACTTCTCCTGAGTACGGCGATACCAGATGTGTCACACTTTTTTGCAGCCAAGGTGGGCAAAGGGGGACATATTCCAAAGTGCACCTTTCGGATTTCGCAGGCCATTTTTTACACATTTTGATTGCAAAGTACTTCTCACACATTTGGGCCCCTAAATTGCCAGGGAAGTATAACTACGCCACAAGTGACCCCATTTTGGAAAGAAGACACCCCCAAGGTATTCCGTGAGGGGCATGGCGAGTTCCTAGAATTTTTTATTTTTTGTCACAAGTTAGCGGAAAATTATGATTTTTTATTTATTTATTTTTTTCCTTCCAAAGTCTCATATTCCACTAACTTGCAACAAAAAATAAAAAATTCTAGGAACTCGCCGTGCCCCTCACGGAATACCTTGGGGTGTCTTCTTTCCAAAATGGGGTCACTTGTGGGGTAGTTATACTGCCCTGGCAATTTAGGGGCCCATATGTGTGAGAAGTACTTTGCAATCAAAATCTGTAAAAAATGGCCTGCGAAATCCGAAAGGTGCACTTTGCAATATGTGCCCCTTTGCCCACCTAGGCTGCAATAAAGTGTGACACATCTGGTATCGCCGTACTCAGGAGAAGTTGGGCAATGTGTTTTGGGGTGTCATTTTACATATACCCATGCTGGGTGAGAGAAATATCTTAGCAAAAGACAACTTTTCCCATTTTATTATACAAAGTTGGCATTTGACAAAGATATTTCTCTCACCCAGCATGGGTATATGTAAAATGACACCCCAAAACACATTCCCCAACTTCTCCTGAGTACGGCGATACCAGATGTGTGACACTTTTTTGCAGCCTAGATGCGCAAAGCGGCCCAAATTCCTTTTAGGAGGGCATTTTTAGACATTTGGATCCCAGACTTCTTCTCGCGCTTTCGGGCCCCTAACATGCCAGGGCAGTATAAATACCCCACATGTGACCCCATTTTGGAAAGAAGACACGCCAAGGTATTCAATGAGGGGCATGAAAAGTTCCTAGAATTTTTTATTTTTTTTGGCACAAGTTAGCGGAAATTGATTTTTTTTGTATTTTCTCACAAAGTCTCCCTTTCCACTAACTTGGGACAAAAATTTCAATCTTTCATGGACTCAATATGCCCCTCACGGAATACCTTGGGGTGTCTTCTTTCCAAAATTGGGTCACATGTGGGGTATTTATACTGCCCTGGCATTTTAGGGGCCCTAAAGCGTGAGAAGAAGTCTGGAATATAAATGTCTAAAAAATTTTACGCATTTGGATTCCGTGAGGGGTATGGTGAGTTCATGTGAGATTTTATTTTTTGACACAAGTTAGTGGAATATGAGACTTAGTAAGAAAAATCAAAAACAAAAACAAACAAAAAATTTCCGCTAACTTGGGCCCAAAAAAATGTCTGAATGGAGCCTTACAGGGGGTGATCAATGACAGGGGGGTGATCAGGGAGTCTATATGGGGTGATCACCCCCCTGTCATTGATCACCCCCCTGCCATTGATCACCCCCCTGTAAGGCTCCATTCAGACGTCCGTATGATATTTTACGGATACATGGATCGGATCCGCAAAACGCATACGGACGTCTGAATGGAGCCTTACAGGGGGGTGTTCAATGACAGGGGGGGTGATCAGGGAGTCTATATGGGTGATCACCCACTGTTGTACAAAGTGGCAGTCTGTCATGTCTACATGATGTTCTAATAAAGAAGCGGTTTTAACATGGATCCAATTTGAATCTGAGACCTTCTTCTAAATTACCTGATCACCCCCCTGTCATTGATCACCCCCCTGTAAGGCTCCATTCAGACGTCCGTATGATTTTTACGGATCCACTGATACATGGATCGGATCCGCAAAACACATGCGGACGTCTGAATGGAGCCTAACAGGGGGGTGATCAATGACAGGGGGGGTGATCAATGACAGGGAAGTGATCAGAAAGTCTATATGCGTGATCACCCCCTTGTCATTAATCACCCCCCTGTAAGGCTCCATTCAGACGTCCGCATGTGTTTTGCGGATCCGATCCATGTATCAGCGGATCCGTAAAAATCATACGGACGTCTGAATGGAGCCTTACAGGGGGGTGATCAATGACAGGGAAGTGATCAGGAAGCCTATATGCGTGATCACCCCCTTGTCATTGATCACCCCCCTGTAAGGCTCCATTCAGACGTCCGCATATGTTTTTTGCGGATCCGATCCATGTATCAGTGGATCCGTAAAAATCATACGGACGTCTGAATGGAGCCTTACAGGGGGGTGATCAATGACAGGGAAGTGATCAGGAATTCTATATGCGTGATCACCCCTTTGTCATTGATCACCCCCCTGTAACGCTCCATTCAGACGTCCGCATGTGTTTTGCGGATCCGATCCATTATCAGTGGATCCGTAAAAATCATACGGACGTCTGAATGGAGCCTTACAGGGGGGTGATCAATGACGGAGGTGATCAGGGAGTCTATATGGGTGATCACCCCCCTTGTCATTGATTACCCCCCTGTAAGGCTCCATTCAGAGGTCTGCATGTGTTTTGCGGATCCGATCCATGTATCAGTGGATCCGTAAAAATCATACGGACGTCTGAATGGAGCCTTACAGGGGGGTGATCAATGACAGGGAAGTGATCAGGAAGTCTATATGCGTGATCACCCCCTTGTCATTGATCACCCCCCTGTAAGGCTCCATTCAGACGTCCGCATGTGTTTTGCGGATCCGATCCATGTATCAGTGGATCCGTAAAAATGATACGGACGTCTGAATGGAGCCTTACAGGGGGGTGATCAATGACGGAGGTGATCAGGGAGTCTATATGGGTGATCACCCCTCTGTCATTGATCACCCCACTGTAAGGCTCCTTTCAGAGGTCTGCATGTGTTTTGCGGATCCGATCCATGTATCAGTGGATCCGTAAAAATCATATGGACGTCTGAATGGAGCCTTACAGGGGGGTGATCAATGACGGAGGTGATCAGGGAGTCTATATGGGTGATCACCCCTCTGTCATTGATCACCCCCCTGTAAGGCTCCATTCAGAGGTCCGCATGTGTTTTGCGGATCCGATCCATGTATCAGTGGATCCGTAAAAATCATACGGACGTCTGAATGGAGCCTTACAGGGGGGTGATCAATGACAGGGGGGTGATCAGGGAGTCTATATGGGGTGATCAGGGTTGATCAGTGGTTCATAAAGGGTTAATAAGTGACGGGGGGGGGGGGTGTAGTGTAGTGTAGTGTTTTGTGGTACTTTACAGAGCTGCCTGTGTCCTCTAGTGGTCGATCCAAACAAAAGGGACCACCAGAGGACCAGGTAGCAGGTATACAGGGAGTGCAGAATTATTAGGCAAGTTGTATTTTTGAGGATTAATTTTATTATTGAACAACAACCATGTTCTCAATGAACCCAAAAAACTAATTAATATCAAAGCTGAATATTTTTGGAAGTAGTTTTTAGTTTGTTTTTAGTTTTAGCTATTTTAGGAGGATATCTGTGTGTGCAGGTGACTATTACTGTGCATAATTATTAGGCAACTTAACAAAAAACAAATATATACCCATTTCAATTATTTATTTTTACCAGTGAAACCAATATAACATCTCAACATTCACAAATATACATTTCTGACATTCAAAAACAAAACAAAAACAAATCAGTGACCAATATAGCCACCTTTCTTTGCAAGGACACTCAAAAGCCTGCCATCCATGGATTCTGTCAGTGTTTTGATCTGTTCACCATCAACATTGCGTGCAGCAGCAACCACAGCCTCCCAGACACTGTTCAGAGAGGTGTACTGTTTTCCCTCCTTGTAAATATCACATTTGATGATGGACCACAGGTTCTCAATGGGGTTCAGATCAGGTGAACAAGGAGGCCATGTCATTAGATTTTCTTATTTTAAACCCTTTCTTGCCAGCCACGCTGTGGAGTACTTGGACGCGTGTGATGGAGCATTGTCCTGCATGAAAATCATGTTTTTCTTGAAGGATGCAGACTTCTTCCTGTACCACTGCTTGAAGAAGGTGTCTTCCAGAAACTGGCAGTAGGACTGGGAGTTGAGCTTGACTCCATCCTCAACCCGAAAAGGCTCCACAAGCTCATCTTTGATGATACCAGCCCAAACCAGTACTCCACCTCCACCTTGCTGGCGTCTGAGTCGGACTGGAGCTTTCTGCCCTTTACCAATCCAGCCACGGGCCCATCCATCTGGCCCATCAAGACTCACTCTCATTTCATCAGTCCATAAAACCTTAGAAAAATCAGTCTTGAGATATTTCTTGGCCCAGTCTTGACGTTTCAGCTTGTGTGTCTTGTTCAGTGGTGGTCGTCTTTCAGCCTTTCTTACCTTGGCCATGTCTCTGAGTATTGGACACCTTGTGCTTTTGGGCACTCCAGTGATGTTGCAGCTCTGAAATATGGCCAAACTGGTGGCAAGTGGCATCTTGGCAGCTGCACGCTTGACTTTTCTCAGTTCATAGGCAGTTATTTTGCGCCTTGGTTTTTCCACACGCTTCTTGCGACCCTGTTGACTATTTTGAATGAAACGCTTGATTGTTCGATGATCACGCTTCAGAAGCTTTGCAATTTTAAGAGTGCTGCATCCCTCTGCAAGATATCTCACTATTTTTGACTTTTCTGAGCCTGTCAAGTCCTTCTTTTGACCCATTTTGCCAAAGGAAAGGAAGTTGCCTAATAATTATGCACACCTGATATTGTCACAACCAGACAGCTGAGAAGCTCTGACAGAGGCCTTTCAGAACCTCCTCTTTGAGTTTCTGTGTTGTGGTATTCAGCTCCTCCTCTCCTTAGCCTCTCTCAGCTGTCATGTGTTGGACTAATTGCTTCCCTTTAAATTCTTCCCCAGAAGGCTTTTCTGGGCGGCTTATATTTCTTCCTGGAGTATGTGTGCATGCCCATTTGGTTCTCCTCTCCTCTACAAAGTTAAGTGTTGAACTGTTATCTGTTATTTTCTGTTTGCTGGATCCCAGGTGACCCTGACTCCCTCCGTGTCTGGTGTAGGGAGCCGGTGGTCGTGTCCCCTCATTATTGTAGGGTGCTCAGGGGTTATATAGTCAAGGTACGTGGATATGCATACCTCCACTATTCGGATCTATGCATAGGCTAAGCAGCCAGGGAAAGTGCCAGGTCTTCTACAGGGGTCTCCCTTTTGTTCCTTAGCTGTTGGATCCAGCGAGTCATTTATGCATGTTGTTTTGCCTTGTTACCTGTACACATTCCGTGACATTATAAGCCGCCAAAACCGTCTTAAGCATGGATCCGGTTTCACTTTTGGCTGAACGCTTCCAGGGTCTTTCATTGGAGGTAGCTGACCTCCGTAAGACTTTTTCTCAGCTTCAAGTGACCGGTTCAGCTTGCGTTCATGGAGCTTGTTCTGAGCCTAAGATCTCGCTCCCGGATACGTTCTCCAGGGGTAGTGAGAATTTAGTGCGTTTTAGAGAGGCTTGCAAACTCCATTTTCGCCTTCTTCCCCTTTCCTCTGGAGATGAGGAACGGAGGGTGGGGATCATTATATCGCTGCTCAGAGGTAACGCTCAGTCCTGGGCCTTTTCGCTGCCGGAGGGGGCACGGCCTCTCCGTTCAGTGGATGAATTCTTTTTAGCCCTGGGTCAGATATATGATGATCCGGATCGTATTGCTCTGGCGGAGTCTAGACTACGTCTCTTATGCCAGGGTAAACAATCCGCAGAAATATACTGCTCAGAATTTCGGAGATGGGCAGCTGATACTGGTTGGAATGATGCTGCACTCCGAAGTCAATTTTGCCATGGTCTTTCAGAGGGATTGAAAGATGCATTTGCCTTTCATGAAAGGCCTATTTCTTTGGACTCTGCTATGTCTCAGGCCGTTCGTATTGACAGGCGTCTTAGAGAGAGAGGAGAGATCTCTCCTTCATGTCATACTCGGTCCCAGGACTGTGCAGCGGTCCCATTCTGTGCGCAGGGGTCTCAGTCGCTGTCAGCCCCTTCTGAGCAGGAGCCCATGCAGCTGGGGTTGATTGCTTCTGACAATAGAAGATTCAGCCCGCATGGGACGGTTTGTTTTTGTTGTGGAGGTATTAATCATTTGGCAAATATTTGTCCCTCTAGGAGATTCAGGCAGTTCTCTGGGTATAATAAAGAAACAAAGAGGAAAAAATCTTTGAAAAATGTTCCGTCTGTTACTATTGGCAGGGTTGAGGCGGAAATTGAAGGTTTTCCGTTTGCTTGTAGTTCCCGTTTTGTCCTGCCGGCTAGGGTGGCGCTAGAGAGCAAGAACATTTTTTGTGAGATTTTTGTGGATAGTGGAGCAGCGGTCAATCTCATTGATAATCAATTTGCGATAACTCATGGTTTCCAGGTGTGCGCTTTGAGAAAGGATATCCCTGTTTTTGCTATCGATTCCGCTCCACTTTCTCAGAAATCATTAAAGGGCATAGTTCACAATATCCGTTTGATTGTGAGTGATGCTCATGTTGAGGATGTGTCATGTTTCGTCCTTAGCGGTTTGCCTACTCCTCTGGTGTTGGGGCTGCCCTGGCTCACTAAGCATAACCCCACCATTGATTGGCAAGCGAAGCAAATAAATGGTTGGAGTGACTTTTGCAGAGAGAATTGCCTCATGACATCTGTTTCTGAGGTTGCTACTAAGACTATACCATCTTTTCTCTCTGAATTTTCGGATGTCTTCTCTGAGAGTGGAGTTCAGGATTTGCCCCCGCACAGGGAGTACGATTGCCCTATTAATCTCATCCCAGATGCCAAGCTGCCTAAATCTCGTTTATACAATCTTTCCCAACCTGAGAGGATCGCTATGCGTGCTTATATCTCTGAGAGTCTGAGAAAAGGACACATACGACCCTCGAAGTCACCTGTTGCCGCTGGTTTTTTCTTTGTTAAGAAAAAAGATGGTTCTTTAAGACCTTGCCTGGATTTCAGGGAGCTGAACAATATCACAATTCGTGACCCTTATCCGCTTCCTCTGATCCCGGACCTATTTAACCAGGTTGTTGGGGCTAAAGTCTTTTCCAAATTAGATTTAAGAGGGGCATACAACCTGGTCAGGGTCAGAGAAGGGGACGAATGGAAGACGTCCTTCAATACCCCTGAGGGCCATTTTGAAAACTTGGTTATGCCTTTTGGTTTGATGAATGCCCCAGCCGTTTTTCAGCATTTCGCGAACAGCATTTTTTATCATTTGATGGGAAAATTTGTATTGGTGTATTTGGATGACATTTTGATTTTTTCTCCCGATTTCAAAACTCATAAGGAACATTTACGTCAGGTCTTGCTCATTCTGCGGGAGAATAAATTATATGCGAAACTGGAAAAATGTGTGTTTGCGGTTCCAGAAATTCAATTTCTGGGGTTTCTTCTCTCCGCTTCTGGTTTTCGCATGGACCCCGAGAAGGTCCGCGCTGTGCTTGAGTGGGAGCTTCCTGAGAATCAAAAGGCGCTGATGCGTTTTTTGGGCTTTGCCAATTATTACAGGAAGTTCATTTTGAATTATTCTTCTATTGTTAAACCACTCACTGATATGACCAGAAAGGGGGTAGATTTTTCTTCTTGGTCAGTAGAGGCGCGTAAGGCTTTTTCTGATATCAAGGAGAGTTTTGCTTCCGCTCCCATCTTGGTGCAACCTGATGTTTCGTTACCCTTCATAGTTGAGGTTGATGCTTCTGAGGTGGGTGTGGGGGCGGTCTTGTCTCAGGGTTCCTCTCCTGCCAATTGGCGACCGTGTGCCTTTTTCTCAAGAAAACTCTCCTCCGCAGAGAGAAATTACGATGTGGGAGATAGGGAATTGTTGGCCATCAAGTTGGCTTTTGAGGAATGGCGCCATTGGCTAGAGGGAGCCAGACACCCTATTACCGTATTTACTGACCATAAAAATCTGGCCTACTTGGAGTCAGCCAAGCGTCTGAACCCGAGACAGGCCAGATGGTCGTTGTTCTTTTCTAGGTTTAATTTTGTGGTCACGTTCCGCCCTGGAGTTAAGAATGTGAAGGCAGATGCCCTGTCACGTTGTTTTCCGGGAGGCGGGAATTTTGAAGACCCGGGTCCCATTTTGGCTGAAGGTGTGGTGGTCTCTGCTCTTTTTCCTGAATTGGAGGCAGAGGTGCAGGCAGCCCAGTCAGAGGCTCCTGATCTTTGTCCTCCTGGGAGGTTGTTTGTGCCTCTCGCTTTAAGACACAAGATTTTTAAAGAACACCACGATACGGTCCTTGCTGGGCACCCGGGGGTAAGAGCCACACTGGATCTCATCGCTCGGAGATTCTGGTGGCCTGCGCTTCGTAAGTCGGTTGAGGGTTTTGTGGCAGCCTGCGAGACTTGCGCTCGTGCCAAAGTCCCTCATTCACGGCCATCAGGTCCTCTCCTTCCCTTACCCATTCCTTCCCGTCCTTGGACACATCTGTCCATGGACTTCATAACGGACCTGCCTCGTTCCTCGGGGAAGACTGTGATTCTGGTGGTGGTGGACCGTTTTAGCAAAATGGTGCATTTCATCCCTTTTCCTGGTTTGCCCAATGCTAAGACGCTGGCGCAGGCATTTGTTGATCACATTGTCAAATTGCACGGTATTCCTTCAGACATAGTCTCTGATAGGGGCACGCAGTTTGTTTCCAGATTCTGGAAGGCTTTCTGTTCTCGCTTGGGGGTTCGGTTGTCATTCTCTTCTGCTTTCCACCCGCAGTCGAATGGCCAGACAGAGCGCGTCAATCAGAATCTGGAGACATATCTGCGTTGTTTTGTGGCGGAGAATCAAGAGGATTGGTGTTCTTTTTTGTCCCTTGCTGAGTTTGCTTTAAATAACCGTCGTCAGGAGTCCTCTGATAAGTCACCATTTTTTGGTGCATATGGGTTTCATCCACAGTTTGGGACTTTCTCGGGAGAGGGGTCTTCTGGTTTACCTGATGAGGACAGATTCTCCTCGTCTTTGTCATCTATTTGGCAAAAGATTCAAGATAATCTAAAGAGCATGAGTGAGAGATATAAGAGTGTGGCTGATAAGAGACGTGTGCTTGGTCCGGACCTGAATGTTGGTGATCTGGTGTGGTTGTCTACCAAGAATATCAAATTGAAGGTTCCCTCCTGGAAGTTGGGTCCTAGGTTTATTGGGCCTTACAAAATCCTGTCTGTCATCAATCCTGTTGCATACCGTCTTGATCTTCCTCAGACTTGGAAGATCCATAATGTTTTTCATAAGTCCTTATTGAAACCTTATGTTCAACCCATTGTACCCTCGCCTTTGCCTCCTCCTCCGATTATGGTTGATGGGAATCTTGAATTTCAGGTCTCTGGGATTGTGGATTCTCGTCTTGTCCGCGGTTCTCTTCAGTACCTTGTTCACTGGGAGGGGTATGGTCCTGAGGAGAGGATGTGGGTCCCAGTGACGGACATTAAAGCCTCTCGTCTCATCAGGGCTTTCCATAGGTCCCATCCTGAGAAGGTGGGTTCTGAGTGTCCGGAGTCCACTCGTAGAGGGAGGGGTACTGTCACAACCAGACAGCTGAGAAGCTCTGACAGAGGCCTTTCAGAACCTCCTCTTTGAGTTTCTGTGTTGTGGTATTCAGCTCCTCCTCTCCTTAGCCTCTCTCAGCTGTCATGTGTTGGACTAATTGCTTCCCTTTAAATTCTTCCCCAGAAGGCTTTTCTGGGCGGCTTATATTTCTTCCTGGAGTATGTGTGCATGCCCATTTGGTTCTCCTCTCCTCTACAAAGTTAAGTGTTGAACTGTTATCTGTTATTTTCTGTTTGCTGGATCCCAGGTGACCCTGACTCCCTCCGTGTCTGGTGTAGGGAGCCGGTGGTCGTGTCCCCTCATTATTGTAGGGTGCTCAGGGGTTATATAGTCAAGGTATGTGGATATGCATACCTCCACCATTCGGATCTATGCATAGGCTAAGCAGCCAGGAAAAGTGCCAGGTCTTCTACAGGGGTCTCCCTTTTGTTCCTTAGCTGTTGGATCCAGCGAGTCATTTATGCATGTTGTTTTGCCTTGTTACCTGTACACATTCCGTGACAGATATAGGGTGTTGATGTCATTAGACCACACCCCTTCTCATTACAGAGATGCACATCACCTAATATGCTTAATTGGTAGTAGGCTTTCGAGCCTATACAGCTTGGAGTAAGACAACATGCATAAAGAGAATGATGTGGTCAAAATACTCATTTGCCTAATAATTCTGCACTCCCTGTATTAGATGCTGTTATCAAAACAGCGTCTAATATACCTGTTAGCGGTTAAAAAAATCACATTTCCAGCCTGCCAGCGAGCGATCGCCGCTGGCAGGCTGGAGATCCACTCGCTTACCTTCCGTTCCTGTGAGCGCGCGCGCCTGTGTGCGCGCGTTCACAGGAAATCTCGGCTATCGCGAGATGACGCACGGATGCGTCCAGGAGGAATGAATCAACCACCTTCCGGACGCATCCGTGCGTTAGGCGGTCCGGAGGTGGTTAAAGAGAAACTATTGAATTAAGAACTGTTACTTTGTGACAATTGAATTGCCCTGACCACCTGAGCGAGTACAGAGACCGGACGGAAGTCCTACTTGTATCATCGCGAGATTGGGCTGTATTGTCAGAGCCTGCAAGCCGTGAAGACGGAGCGGCGTCTCTAGCAGACTTCTTATAGCGTTCCAAGGAAGTGATTTTTTAACATAGTACCACAGGAGGTAAGACCGCTGACTGCTTCCTCCAGAGAGAGGTAAGACTTCAGCTGCTACCATAAACTGTCTATATGAATGAAACATTAAACAGCTGAATACAGACAACGGACAAAGCGTTTGTTGCGGTCAAGGGCATATATTGACTCGGACGTTTTTATTTGCTACAGGAAGGAATACAAGCATAATAGTGTGCTCAATTGCGCAGGGCTCCAACAGGTGTCCTTTCTTGATTTGAATTACTTTTCACAGGCATTCACGCTTCTTTTTACATTTTTGCATATTATGGACATGATTATCAATTTATTATCCTGATTTCAGGAATATTTATTATTACTTTTCATCACTGTTGTGTTTTCACTTATTTGTTATATCACTTTTTCACCAGGACACCACTGGAGAACCTTTTATGCTTGAATAAGCCCCCCATATTCTATTGTGCCAATCTTATCAGTGCTATACATACAGTCGACCGTTTAACTATATTCACAGTGTTTTAATCATTGTATTTTATATTTTATTTGAAGTGTAATAATTGCCATTTTAATTATTAAATCTGAGTGTTGCCATAGAATGAGTGCTCGCTTCCTTACTCTTTTCTCATACTCATCACATTGAGGTGGGGCGTCCTCAATTATCAGTTTGTAGCACCATACCACCCACTAACAGCAGTGAGCCACTCCATTTAATTAACCAGTTTATAAAATCAGTTTGAATAACTTACGAAGTGTAGTTTCTAAAATGGGGTCATTTATGAGTGGTTTCTACTATTTAAAGGGGTTCTGCAGTTGGTTTAAACTAATGATCTATCCTCTGGATAGATCATCAGCATCTGATCGGCGGGGGTCTGACACCCGGGACCCCCGCCGATCAGCTGTTTGAGAAGGCAGAGGCGCTCCAGCAGCGCCGCGGCCTTCTCACTGTTTACCGCTGGCCCAGTGATGTCACGACTAGTGCGGCTAAGCTCCGTTCACTTGACTTCAGAACTGAACTGGTCCTTAAAAAGTGGGCTTTGGAAATTTTCTTAAAGATTTCAAGAATTGCTTCTAAAATTCTAATCCTTCTAATGTCTTTAAAAATTAAAATAAAATTTACAAAATGATGCCAACATAAAGTAGACATATGAATGTAAAGTAATAAATGTTTTGTGAGGTATCACTATCTGCCTTAGGGCCCTTGCACATAACCATAGACCCTCCGAGATATACGGTCCGTGAGCGGGCCATATGTCCCGAAGCGCCATTGATAATGCGCACAGGAGCAAACAGCATCATAGATTACAATGATGCTGCGGATGTCGAGCCGCATGTGGGACTATTGTCCTACATTCATAAGATCGTATGAGTGTGGGACAATAGCTCTGCAGGCGGCCCGACATCCGCAGCATCATTGTAATCTATGATGCTGTTTGCTCCTGTGCGCATTACCAATGGCGCTTCGGGACATATGGCCCGCTCACGGACCGTATATCTCGGAGGGCATACGGTCATGTGCCCGTGGCCGTTGTGTGCCCGTGGCCGTATTGCTGCTCTCATATGGCGGGTCCGCTATACACAGGTACCGGCCCCTGTGCACTCCACATCAGGGATTCACTTGAATGGATCCGCAAACGGAGATGCGGAACGGAAGCACTTATCGGAACCCCACGGAAGCACTACGGAGTGCTTCCGTAGTGTTTCTGTCTGTGCCTCCGCACCGCAAAAAAAATAGAACTTGTTTTTCAAGTTGAATGGGTCTCGATCTGTCCCGGCCACCACACGGACTTTGCCCGTGCATTGGGGACAGATCATGTCAGATTTCCGAAATTTGGCCTGGTCCTTAACCGCCTCCGGACCGCCTAACGCAGATGTGCGGTCCGGAGGCGGCAGCCCTGCGCAGAGTGACGCATATACGCGTCATCTCGCGAGGGCTGAGATTTCCTGTGAGCGCGCGCACACAGGCGCGCGCGCTCACAGGAACAGAAGGTAAGCGAGTGGATCTCCAGCCTACCAGCGGGGATCGCTCGCTGGCAGGCTGGAGATCTGATTTTTTTAACCCCTAACAGGTATATTAGACACTGTTTTGATAACAGCGTCTAATATACCTGCTACCTGGTCCTCTGGTGGTCCCTTTTGTTAGGATCGACCACCAGAGGACACAGGTAGGTCAGTAAAGTCGCACCAAACACCACACTACACTACACCCCCCCCCCCGTCACTTATTAACCCCTTATAAACCCCTGATCACCCATGATCACCCCATATAAACTCCCTGATCACCCTCTGTCATTGATCACCCCCCTGTCATTGATCACCCCCCTGTCAGGCTCCGTTCAGACGTCCGTATGATTTTTACGGATCCACGGATCGGATCCGCAAAACACATACGGACGTCTGAGTGGAGACTTACAGGGGGGTGATCAATGACAGGCGGGTGATCACCCATATAGATTCCCTGATCACTTCCCTGTCATTGATCACCCCCCTGTCATTGATCACCCCCCTGTAATCCTCCATTCAGACGTCCGTATGATTTTTACGGATCCATGGATACATGGATCGGATCCGCAAAACACATGCGGACGTCTGAATGGAGCCTTACAGGGGGTGATCAATGACAGGCGGGTGATCACCCATATACACTCCCTGATCACCCCCTGTCATTGATCACCCCCCTGTCATTGATCACCCCCCTGTAAGGCTCCATTCAGACGTCCGCATGTGTTTTGCGGATCCGATCCATGTATCCATGGATCCGTAAAAATCATACGGACGTCTGAATGGAGCCTTACAGGGGGGTGTGACGCTTTGCGATCCACAGCGATACTAGGAAATCACAAATGCGCCATATTTCTCAATCACAAAGACAAAAGAGCCTTCACTAAGAATCTTCTCTTTCACTAAAGGAGTAACTCACAGATCAGAGGTACAATTAGCACCTTCTACCCAAAGAATCTTCCTGCCCCATGCCAGGTTGAGTAGCCATCAATCTGGTATTCTCTTGACAGAACCTCATAAAAAACTTCCTTTCTGCAGCCATAGTGTCTCCAATACCAGCAGGGGTCTCACACCTTTAGCCTGGGCAGCGAGCTTCAGAAGAAAAGGACAGATCCTTATCACACAGCTGGTTGGTACAGGAAGGAAGATGACCTGAAAGTCCTCTTCAATCCATAAGCTTCATATTTTTCCCATATTTTCCTAATATTTCATGGGTTATGGAAATGTGAAAGGAACCATCTTTTCAGAGATGGTTTTGGTTCTTCTAACCCACCTTCTAGGAAACCCGCGGACAAATCAGAGATTCCCGCTCTGAGATATAAAGGTTCTCAGGCACCCTGTGTTATCTTTTAGTCGTATTTGTTATCAGATGATGCGTAAAATTGTACTGATTATCAATATCAACTATATTTCTTGATTGGACTTACAGGATATGGAGAAATGGGCAAAGCAAAGATGCTGCCAGGTTTTCTCCCTATGGGGCAAAGGACTGCCCCTGTTCCAATTACACAAGGCTGGACCTGAACGTGTCATAACCACTCCCCGCTTCAGAGTAGGTAAAAACAGTGACACACTCAGGTCCTGCGTCCTTCACCTACCATCTGACGTCATCTAACATCTCATATATATTTTTGTGTGTAGTTTTAGAATAAAAACTAACGATTTCATCGTTCCAGTTTTGCCCTTGTTACTTGATGACCTGATCTATGCTAAGAACTCTGTCCTCAGAAGACATACTACCAAATTGTGTTATTTTTATAAATTGTTAATGTACTAGCTAGGTTGCAAATAACCGTTTCGTCCCTTTAGGATTAGCTAGCCGGGGTCTCTTCGCCCCGATTCAATACGAAGAGTGGTGACAGCAAATTAAGTTGATTTCCAGCGTGAAATCAGTAATTTTATTTTTACCGATTGTACATACAATCGTGTTTGCTTCCTGTCTGGGCCCACCAACCAATCTTAAACGTCTTCTGTGCTCAGTGGATTCGCCTCCAGGAGTCTCTAGTGGAGACCTGTATGGCAACTGTGGCTTAGTACGACGGGATTGGCGGGTGGTCGTCACATTGTTGGCAGCTAGTGGGATAGCAGAACCCAAAACCAGGCAGAAGTCAGCTTTTGGGAGATCAGAGCACAAAGAACTGACAAGTGCAGCTTTTTGCGCAATCATAACAATAGGACAGTGGTTACTTAGTATCCTGTCCTGCGGAACTTGTGTTCCGGGTGCAAAACGGTACACATTGATAGGAATAGATTGGTTTACATTTTCCCACCTTTTCTTTGCTATATCCTATTCTTTTTCTCTTCTTTTCTGAATGTCTGATTCAGTTCCAAATTACCTAAGTTGGTCTGTCGCCGACTTACAAGCCGTGTGTGAGTCACAAGGCATTGCCATTCTGAACAAAAATCGATCACAGCTGATCAAAGCTTTGACGGAGAGAGACGGCCAAGCGATGGAGGATTCCAATCCCGTGCGGGAGGCTTCGCTGCCCCTTCGTTCAACGTCACCCAGCATCGCCAGCTATGGGAGTGCTGATGTTGCTACTTCAGCTCCGGGTGATGCAGGTACCCAGGATAACAGCATGTCCACAGCCCCTGCTAACCCTCAGCAAGGAACAAGCAGCTCTGGACTGAACTTCACTGCCTTGGGCCCTATGAGCCAGCAGTTGTTACCAGGCCTGACTGGCGCGGATTTACGTTTTTACCTGGAGATGCAGCAACAGCAGCAAAGAGAGGAGCGGCAGTTCCAGCTTCAGATGCAGCTCGAAAGAGAGGAGCAACAGCAGCAGTTCCAGCCTCAGAGAGAAGCGCTGCAGCACCAGCGTGCACTAGAACTGGCCCAAGTGAGACAGGCCGAGCGGTCTTCCTCTCCTAACACTCCTGCTGCAGGAGGCATTCCTCTACCCGGGGTCCCCAAAGCAAGGTTTCCAGTTATGGAGAAAAACGGGGACATTGATTTATATTTACGCTCGTTTGAGAGAGCGTGCCGCCAGTTCTGCATCCCTGAGGATCAGTGGGCTCTACACCTGACGCCTCAGCTGACTGGTAAAACGCTGGATGCTTTTGCGGAACTACCCACAGACCAAGATTGCGATTATCAAACTATCAAGGATGCCATAATTGCTAAGTTCCAGTTAACCCCTGAGGTTTACTGGAGAAAGTTCCGTGCCATCCAGAAAGGATCCACAGACTCTTACGCGGATGCGGCTAGCCGCTTATGCACCACATTCCGCCAATGGACTAGAATTCTTAAGGAAAAGACTTATGCTAACCTTGAGGATTTGATGATCCATGACCAACTCCTTGCGATATGCCCTACAGATGTGAGACAGTTTGTGTTGGAGCGCAAGCCCCAGTCTGTGAAAGAAGCTGCTGAGCTGGCAGACATGTTTGTCGCAACCCGGGTACCGGACCTTCGCAAACCTGTGATGACGGACACCCGCAAGCCGGTGGTACCTGACAGCCGCAAAACTCCAGTACCCAACCAGGACAGAGCCATGTCCCAGAACTGGAGAGAAGGTAGGCCCGCTGGCCCTGGGAACCGTGAGACAACCAGGCCCTGGGGTGAGCTGTGTCGCAGGCCCGGTCACACCAAGCAAACCTGTTACGCAGGGAAGCCGGCCCAACCTCCTAGCACCGCGACGACGCCAAGCCCTAAGGGGGCCAACGTTTCCACACCTACCTCATCTGCTGTATTGCTGGTCAGAGGACCCGAGGTGCACCGCGGATCCCAGAATCACCAGCCTGTCACTGTGAACGGCCAGACTGTCATCGGATTCCGTGATACCGGTGCAGATGTCACCTTGGTCCGTTCACATCTTGTTACGGAGAAGGATATCCTTCCAGGAAAGTACCTCGCTCTGACCGGAGTTGGGGGCACTCGCACTCATGTGGCCCAAGCCCAAGTCACCATTGATTGGGGAATGGGACGACAAAAGCGGGTTGTTGGGGTCCTGGATGATATTCCTGTTGCCACAGTGCTTGGCACTGATTTGGGCACCCTTGTTTCCCATTACGAATACCCTGCAAGCGCGCAGGAGGCCCAAGCAGGACTCCCTGACCAAAACCAGGTACTGTACAGCCCTTTGGGGAAACAGGGAGACGGGGACACTTTGCCTGCTATTCCTACTGTCCCTAACGCACCTAGGGAGGTATCAGATTTAAATGTACAAGCAACCGAATGTCATTTGCCTACTTCTGCACCTGTCATTGTTGATCCAAATGCGTGTGTTAGTGTTAGCAATGGTGATATAAATGATGCTGTACCTGTTCTGGCCATTACACGTTCCATGGCCAGCCGCCTGAACTCAGAACCGACCGAAGGGACCCCCTCGGGCGATTCTGACCCTCAGGCGGATGACAATGCGAGAAAGACCTTTCCATGTGATGATGATGATGATTGTGTCACTGCGCTGGTAGACGCTTCCAGTGTCGCCAGTAACCTGGGCACAGATGGGGCTGCGGGGACAGAACCAGCTGTCCCTCCACCCACCTCTGACCCCAGCATTGAAGGTAACTCTCCACAGCTGACTTCATACGTCACTGGTCAGCTGGAGGAGACCGGTGGCGCTGCATTCGTGCAGGCCTTAAAGGGTGACCCTAGTCTGGAGGCACTTAGGGCCCGAGCTGGCCAGCCTCCAGGTGAGGGCACTCCATATAAAATCTATTGGGAGAACAACCGACTGTACTGTGAAGCTGTACAGCCTACAAAAGGTGGCGCAGGTGAGAACACGAGACAGCTGGTAGTCCCTAGGGAATTTCGGGCACAGGTGCTCAAAGCAGCCCACGACATTCCACTTGCAGGACATTTGGGTATCAGAAAGACCCACAAACGTGTTCAGAACCATTTTTACTGGCCCACGATGGGAACGGACATAACTAAGTACTGCCGATCGTGTACCACTTGCCAGAAGGTTAAGAAGGCTGGAGGACCCCGCAAAGCTCCTTTGCAGCCACTGCCCGTGATCACAGAGCCCTTCCGGCGAGTGGCAGTGGATATAATTGGTCCCCTTCCCATTCCTAGCAGTTCTGGCAAGCGCTACATCTTAACGGTCGTGGACTATGCCACCCGTTATCCAGAGGCGGTAGCACTGTCTTCCCTTAGGTCGGCCACGGTGGCAGACGCTTTGATCGGGATTTTCTCGCGTGTAGGTTTCCCCGCCGAGATGATCTCTGATCAGGGCTCTTGCTTCATGTCGGAGCTAATGGAAGCCCTCTATGAGAGGATGCAAATCAAGCACACCACTTCCAGTCCGTATCACCCGCAAACCAACGGCCTTTGCGAACGTTTCAACGGAACGTTAAAGCAAATGCTGGCCACGTTCGTGGAATCGCAGGGGAAGGACTGGGAGCGGCACCTGCCTCATTTGCTGTTCGCTTACAGAGAAGTGCCACAGGAGTCCACTGGGTTCTCACCCTTTGAACTCCTATATGGACGAGATGTCCGAGGGCCCTTAAAACTGATTCGGGAGACCTGGGAAGGAAAAGGTGACCCCTCAGAAGTCTCTGTGGTTGAATATGTCCTAAAATTTCGGGACAAGATGGAGTCCCTCATGACCATAGTGACGGAAAACCTCGCAAAGGCACAGGCCAAACAGAAGGCTTGGTATGATCAGCATGCCAGAGAGCGGTCATACCTAGCAGGTCAGAAGGTATACGCCCTACTCCCTGTCAGGCAGAACAAATTGCAGGCTGCCTGGGACGGGCCATACACCATTCTGAAACAGGTGAACCCAGTCACTTACCTAGTGAGTCTCGGGGGTAAGCGACAGAAACTGTTCCACATCAACATGTTAAAAACACACGAGGAAAGAGAGCAGTATGTATTAGCAGTGTGTAGCCAGCTAGAACCCGAAGAACCAGATCCACTGATAGACTTGCTAGCCGAGCTACGAGACGTGGCAGATGATTGGAACATCAACCCCCACCTCTCGTACCCACAGAAGCTTCAGCTCACCACTCTCCTGAGTGCGCACAGCGCCACATTCTCAGGCATCCCTGGCCAAACCAACCTAGCAGCTCACCGAGTTGACACAGGGAACCACAAGCCCTTACGGCAGGGCCCCTATCGCACCTCACCCGAAGTGCAGGCTGAGATCAAACGAGAGATTGATGAGATGCTACAGTTAATGGTCATCCAGAAATCCTCTAGTCCATGGGCCGCCCCAGTTGTTCTAGTCCCCAAAAAGGACAAGACAACCCGGTTCTGTGTCGACTATCGGAGACTGAATGACATCACCATAACCGATGCGTATCCTATGCCTCGAATTGATGAATTGCTGGATCAGCTGGCGTCCGCCAGCTATCTAACAATCATGGACTTGAGCCGTGGATACTGGCAGATTCCGCTTGCGCCAGAGGCGAGAGCGAAATCCGCATTCATCACCCCTTTTGGCCTCTATGAGTTTACTCGTATGCCCTTTGGGATGAAGAATGCGCCCGCCACCTTTCAGCGGGCAATGAATGAACTGTTGGAAGGAATGCAAGGGTATGCCCTAGCATATCTGGACGATTTAGCCATATATAGTCCAACCTGGGAAGATCACCTTGACCATCTGTCACAGGTATTGGGAAGACTGTCCGCTGCCAATCTGACCGTTAAGCCCAACAAATGTCAGATTGCCATGACAGAGGTTCAGTACTTAGGACACAGAGTAGGCAGCCAGACCCTGAAACCTCAGATAGGGAAGGTCGATGCCATTGTAGCATGGCCACGGCCTAACACCAAAAAACAAATACAGGCATTTCTGGGAACGGCAGGGTACTATAGGAAGTTTGTTCCATCCTATAGTACTCTGGCTAAACCGCTGACCGATGCAACGGGCAAAAGACAACCCAACACGGTCACATGGAACTCGGAACTAGAACAGGCATTTCGGGCCCTGAAGGAAGCGCTAGCTAGCGCTCCTGTCCTTCAAGCTCCCGACTTCTCCCGTCAGTTCCTAGTACAAACTGACGCCTCAGACCACGGTCTGGGAGCCATCCTTAGTCAGGTGGACGCAACCGGGAATGAGCACCCTGTCCTCTACCTAAGCCGAAAACTACTTCCGCGGGAAACCGCATACTGCACCACTGAGAAAGAGTGCCTAGCGATCGTATGGGCCCTACAGAAACTACAATCGTACCTATACGGACGATCCTTCATGGTCATCACAGATCACAACGCTCTCAGCTGGCTGAAACGTACTTCTGGTACCAACGGAAAACTTCTCCGCTGGAGCTTAGCGCTCCAACAGTACGATTTCACGATTCAGCACAAACCGGGAAGTCGCCATCAGAATGCTGACGGACTTTCCCGCTGTAACGAGCTCAAATAGGGAGTTGGGATTGCTTCAGTCCCAGTCTTGCTGACCACTCCTTCCCCAATCTTCCAAAGGGGGGAGGTGTGACGCTTTGCGATCCACAGCGATACTAGGAAATCACAAATGCGCCATATTTCTCAATCACAAAGACAAAAGAGCCTTCACTAAGAATCTTCTCTTTCACTAAAGGAGTAACTCACAGATCAGAGGTACAATTGGCACCTTCTTGCCAAAGAATCTTCCTGCCCCATGCCAGGTTGAGTAGCCATCAATCTGGTATTCTCTTGACAGAACCTCATAAAAAACTTCCTTTCTGCAGCCATAGTGTCTCCAATACCAGCAGGGGTCTCACACCTTTAGCCTGGGCAGCGAGCTTCAGAAGAAAAGGACAGATCCTTATCACACAGCTGGTTGGTACAGGAAGGAAGATGACCTGAAAGTCCTCTTCAATCCATAAGCTTCATATTTTTCCCATATTTTCCTAATATTTCATGGGTTATGGAAATGTGAAAGGAACCATCTTTTCCGAGATGGTTTTGGTTCTCCTAACCCACCTTCTAGGAAACCCGCGGACAAATCAGAGATTCCCGCTCTGAGATATAAAGGTTCTCAGGCACCCTGTGTTATCTTTTAGTCGTATTTGTTATCAGATGATGCGTAAAATTGTACTGATTATCAATATCAACTATATTTCTTGATTGGACTTACGGGATATGGAGAAATGGGCAAAGCAAAGATGCTGCCAGGTTTTCTCCCTATGGGGCAAAGGACTGCCCCTGTTCCAATTACACAAGGCTGGACCTGAACGTGTCATAACCACTCCCCGCTTCAGAGTAGGTAAAAACAGTGACACACTCAGGTCCTGCATCCTTCACCTACCATCTGACGTCGTCTAACATCTCGACCGCCCGCAGGGACACGGGCACCCCACCATCTTGGATTATTCTACAAAGACTTTGGCTATTACTGGACACTACCACGGTAATTCTGAACTTACAGACATTCTATTCCCTTCCACCTCTTACCTATTTCTATCCAAACCAATCTGTTCAACTGGCCGGTATATTTATCTGTCAGCTTTAATATATATATTTTTGTGTGTAGTTTTAGAATAAAAACTAACGATTTCATCGTTCCAGTTTTGCCCTTGTTACTTGATGACCTGATCTATGCTAAGAACTCTGTCCTCAGAAGACATACTACCAAATTGTGTTATTTTTATAAATTGTTAATGTACTAGCTAGGTTGCAAATAACCGTTTCGTCCCTTTAGGATTAGCTAGCCGGGGTCTCTTCGCCCCGATTCAATACGAAGAGTGGTGGCAGCAAATTAAGTTGATTTCCAGCGTGAAAGCAGAAATTTTATTTTTACCGATTGTACATACAATCGTGATTGCATCCTGTCTGGGCCCACCAACCAATCTTAAACGTCTTCTGTGCTCACAGTGGATTCGCCTCCAGGAGTCTCTAGTGGAGACCTGTATGGCAGCTGTGGCATAGTACGACGGGATTGGCGGGTGGTCGTCACAGGGGGTGATCAATGACAGGGGGGTGATCACCCATATACACTCCCTGATCACCCCCTGTCATTGATCACCCCCCTGTAAGGCTCCATTCAGACGTCCGCATGTGTTTTGCGGATCCGATCCATGGATCCGTAAAAATCATATGGACAGCTGAATAGAGCCTTACAGGGGGGTGATCACCCATATACACTCCCTGATCACCCCCTCTCATTGATCACCCCCCTGTAAGGCTCCATTCAGACGTCCGCATGTGTTTTGCGGATCCGATCCATGTATCCATGTATCCGTAAAAATCAAACGGACGTCTGAATGGAGCCTTACAGGGGGGTGATTACCCATATACACTCCCTGATCACCCCCTGTCATTGATAACCCCCCTGTAATGCTCCATTCAGACGTCCACATGTGTTTTGCGGATCCGATCCATGTATCCATGGATCCGTAAAAATCATACGGACGTCTGAATGGAGCCTTACAGGGGGGTGATCAATGACAGGGGGGTGATCACCCATATACACTCCCTGATCACCCCCTGTCATTGATCACCCCCCTGTAAGGCTCCATTCAGACGTCCGCATGTGTTTTGCGGATCCGATCCATGTATCCATGGATCCGTAAAAATAATACGGACGTCTGAATGGAGCCTTACAGGGGAGGTGATCAATGACAGGGGGGTGATCACCCATATACACTCCCTGATCACCCCCTGTCATTGATCACCCCCCTGTAAGGCTCCATTCAGACGTCCGCATGTGTTTTGCGGATCTGATCCATGTATCCATGGATCCGTAAAAATCATACGGACGTCTGAATGGAGCCTTACAGGGGGGTGATTACCCATATACACTCCCTGATCACCCCCTGTCATTGATAACCCCCCTGTAATGCTCCATTCAGACGTCCACATGTGTTTTGCGGATCCGATCCATGTATCCATGGATCCGTAAAAATCATACGGACGTCTGAATGGAGCCTTACAGGGGGGTGATCAATGACAGGGGGGTGATCACCCATATACACTCCCTGATCACCCCCTGTCATTGATCACCCCCCTGTAAGGCTCCATTCAGACGTCCGCATGTGTTTTGCGGATCCGATCCATGTATCCATGGATCCGTAAAAATCATACGGACATCTGAATGGAGCCTTACAGGGGAGGTGATCAATGACAGGGGGGTGATCACCCATATACACTCCCTGATCACCCCCTGTCATTGATAACCCCCCTGTAAGGCTCAATTCAGACGTCCGCATGTGTTTTGCGGATCCGATCCATGTATCCATGTATCCGTAAAAATCATACGGACGTCTGAATGGAGCCTTACCAGGGGGGTGATCAATGACAGGGGGGTGATCAGGGAGTCTATATGGGTGATCACCCCCCTGTCATTGATCACCCCCCTGTAAGGCTCCATTCAGACATTTTTTTGGCCCAAGTTAGCGGAAATATATATTTTTTTGTTTGTTTTTTCTTACAAAGTCTCATATTCCACTAACTTGTCAAAAAATAAAATCTCACATGAACTCACCATACCCCTCACGGAATCCAAATGCGTAAACATTTTTAGACATTTATATTCCAGACTTCTTCTCACGCTTTAGGGCCCCTAAAAAGCCAGGGCAGTATAAATACCCCACATGTGACCCCATTTCGGAAAGAAGACACCCCAAGGTATTCCGTGAGGGGCATATTGAGTCCATGAAAGATTGAAATTTTTGTCCTAAGTTAGCGGAAAGTGAGACTTTGTTAGAAAAAAACAAAAAAAAATCAATTTCCGCTAACTTATGCAAAAAAAAAAATTTCTATGAACTCGCCATGCCCCTCATTGAATACCTTGGGGTGTCTTCTTTCCAAAGTGGGGTCACATGTGGGGTATTTATACTGCCCTGGCTTTTTAGGGGCCCGAAAGTGTGAGAAGAAGTCTGGGATCCAAATGTCTAAAAATGCCCTCCTAAAAGGAATTTGGGCACCTTTGCGCATCTAGGCTGCAAAAAAGTGTCACACATCTGGTATCGCCGTACTCAGGAGAAGTTGGGCAATGTGTTTTGGGGTGTCATTTTACATATACCCATGCTGGGTGAGAAAAATATCTTGGTCAAATGCCAACTTTGTATAAAAAAATGGGAAAAGTTATCTTTTGCCAAGATATTTCTCTCACCCAGCATGGGTATATGTAAAATGACACCCCAAAACACATTGCCCAACTTCTCCTGAGTACAGCGATACCAGATGTGTGACACTTTTTTGCAGCCTAGGTGGGCAAAGGGGCACACATTCCAAAGTGCACCTTTCGGATTTTGCAGGCCATTTTTTACACATTTTGATTGCAAGGTACTTCTCACACATTTGGGCCCCTAAATTGCCAGGGCAGTATAACTACGCCACAAGTGACCCCATTTTGGAAAGAAGACACCCCAAGGTATTCCGTGAGGGGCACGGCGAGTTCCTAGAATTTTTTATTTTTTGTCACAAGTTAGCGGAAAATGATGATTTTTCTTTTTTTTTCTTTTTTCCTTGCAAAGTCTCATATTCCACTAACTTGCGACAAAAAATAAAAAATTATAGGAATTCGCCATGCCCCTCACGGAATTCCTTGGGGTGTCTTCTTTCCAAAATGGGGTCACTTGTGGCGTAGTTATACTGCCCTGGCAATTTAGGGCCCCAAATGTGTGAGAAGAACTTTGCAATCAAAATGTGTAAAAAATGGCCTGCGAAATCCGAAAGGTGCACTTTGGAATATGTGCCCCTTTGCCCACCTTGGCTGCAAAAAAGTGTCACACATCTGGTATCGCCGTACTCAGGAGAAGTTGGGGAATGTGTTTTGGGGTGTCATTTTACATATACCTATGCTGGGTGAGATAAATATCTTGGTCAAATGCCAACTTTGTATAAAAAAATTGGAAAAGTTGTCTTTTGGCAAGATATTTCTCTCACCCAGCATGGGTATATGTAAAATGACACCCCAAAACACATTCCCCAACTTCTCCTGAGTACGGCGATACCAGATGTGTGACACTTTTTTGCAGCCTAGGTGGGCAAAGGGGCACATATTCCAAAGTGCACCTTTCGGATTTCGCAGGCCATTTTTTACACATTTTGATTGCAAAGTTCTTCTCACACATTTGGGCCCCTAAATTGCCAGGGCAGTATAACTACCCCACAAGTGACCCCATTTTGGAAAGAAGACACCCCAAGGTATTCCGTGAGGGGCATGGCGAGTTCCTAGAATTTTTTATTTTTTGTCGCAAGTTAGTGGAATATGAGACTTTGTAAGAAAAAAAAAATTTAAATAAAAATCATCATTTTCCGCTAACTTGTGACAAAAAATAAAAAGTTCTATGAACTCACTATGCCCATCAGTGAATACCTTAGGGTGTCTACTTTCCAAAATGGGGTCATTTGTGGGGTTTTTCTACTGTCTGGGCATTGTAGAACCTCAGGAAACATGACAGGTGCTCAGAAAGTCAGAGCTGCTTCAAAAAGCGGAAATTCACATTTTTGTACCATAGTTTGTAAACGCTATAACTTTTACCCAAACCATTTTTTTTTGCCTAAACATTTTTTTTTTATCAAAGACATGTAGAACAATAAATTTAGCGAAAAATTTATATATGGATGTCGTTTTTTTTGCAAAATTTTACAGCTGAAAGTGAAAAATGTCATTTTTTTGCAAAGAAATCGTTACATTTTGATTAATAACAAAAAAAGTAAAAATGTCAGCAGCAATAAAATACCACCAAATGAAAGCTCTATTAGTGAGAAGAAAAGGAGGTAAAATTCATTTGGGTGGTAAGTTGCATGACGGAGCGATAAACGGTGAAAGTAGTGTAGTGCAGAATTGTAAAAAGTGGCCTGTTCATGAAGGGTGTTTTAGCAAGCGGGGTTGAAGTGGTTAAGGTGAAAAATGGCTCAGTGCTGAAGGGATTAAAGAGACTGGAAGTGTTCCATGGTATGGAGGCTTATTAGCAATGCTTCATTGGGAAAACAATGGTCAACCAGTATCACCTGAGGAAAGAGAACCATCTCACTAGTATATCTGTAAAGAATAAATCAAGGCAACTGGACGTACTGTAGATTTCTTGAAAACGTTTCACTCGTTCTTCCAATGAGCTTTCTCAATTCTGTAAACACTTCCACTAGTGCCACCTTGTGGAAGTGGCGAACTATGAGTCAAAATGCAAATTTTTTAACTCCTTCCTGACATTCGTCGTAATAGTACAGCAGATGTAGGGACTTTAAAAATGGCACCTGCTCTGGAGTGGAGCACGCACCATGGTCACTGTGTGCCTGCTATTTGACATGCGATTGCAGACATAATATAAAGGGAAATCTAATGATTGCATGTTGGGGTCCCCTTGGGGCCCAAAAAAAAAGTTTTTAAAATATTTTTAAAAATACCAAAATTCAAATCACCCCTCTTTCCCCAAAATAAAAATAAGCAACAAAAAATAAACATCATAGGCAATGCCACATAAATGCATGTATGTAACATGCATGTACTATTAAAACTTAAAAATATTTGTACCGCGAATGGCGTAACGGGAAAAGAATCAAAATGGGCAATTTTTTCATCCCTTTACCTCCCCCAAAAATTTAATAAAAAGTGACCAAAAAGTCACACACCCCAAAATGGTAACAATAAAAACAGCAGATCATCCCACAAAAAATTATTCCTCACACAGCTCTGTATATGTAACTATAAAGAAGTTATAGGGGTTAGAATATGAAGATGAAAACAAAAACAAAAAAATCCAAAGTTTTAATTTTTTTCAGTATTTAAACACAGATAAACTATTGTATTTTTCACCCTATAAGACCTAGATTTTAGAAGAGGAAAATTAAAAAATATACTGTATATTTTTCATTAGACCTCAGATCAGATCCCCAATGTTAGGCCTGTTTCACACTTGTGTTTTGGTTTCTGGTTTCGAGATCCGACAGAGGTTCTCAAAACCAGACCAAAACGGTTCTGTTGGATGTTAACACATCCGGATGCATCTGTTCCGTTAGGATGCGGTTGTGTTACATCGAGACGGATCAAACCGGATCTGGCACTAAAATCACTGTAAGTCAATGCTCCAGTTTGTTCTGTTTCGCAGACTGGACACAAAACAGCGGTGTTGTGTCCGGTCAAAAAATCCAACAAAAACTTTAGCAGCAGATGGGCTGCAGCCAGCTACATAGGATTGCAAATATATTGTATATATACATTATGTTGTGTTTTCTTGCATTGCTGGTTGTCCGCTTGCCCTTTGATGGCTCCAAGACCGTCTTCTTGACTGTTAGTCATAGGAAGGGTCATCACCACCGAGAAGTTCATAAAAAGGAGAGGTGCTAGTATGAGGAAAGTGTGTATGGACTTTGTGAAGTGCCTGTAATGCCTCATTCACACAGTCAGTGATTTGGAGCCAAAACCAGGTGCGGCACTAAACGCAGAACAGGTGACGTGTAAATAAGGCCTCATGCACACGACCATTGTGTGTTTTGCGGTCCACAAATTGCGGATCCGCAAAACACGGATGTCGTCCGTGTACGTTTCGCAATTTGCGGAACGGCGCGGACAGCCATTAATATAACTGCCTATTCTTATCCGCAAAACGGAATGGGGCAACGGATGCGGAAAGCACGCAGAGTTCTGACCGCATCTTTTGGGGCCCCATTGAAGTGAATGGGTCCGCATCCAAGCCGCAAATACTGCAACTCGGATGCGGACCAAAACAACGGTCGTATGCATGAGGCCTAAGGCATAACAAGGGATTGCAGTGTAACCTCTCGCCAAATAGATGGTGCTAGAAAACAAGGGAAGGGTGGTTGACACAGGCAATGCTGGGAGTAGAAGGAGAAGAGTCAGGGCAGTAAGAGGCTTGAGCAATAGAGGAGTGTGTTGTAGGCAGTGTACTGGGGTGGGCTCCCCAGGATACAGCGAGGTCACGAACGAGGAAAGCAACTCTGACACCAGCTTTTGCAAAAACAGAATTTTACTAACACGTGATAATAAACATAACCACAAATGCTGAGAGCATAAAATGAATTTACATACACCCAGCCCGAAGGATGAGATCCTTGTGTTGCACAGCATGGCGCCCTCTGATGAATGCCAGCGGAAATTTCACTGTTATTTACCTACTGGCGGGCACAACTAAAACTGCCTCGCTGTACCTATTATTACCCTGAAACAAGCACAAACAATTGTTTGGGTGCTTAGTACGGGTTAGCCTGCGGTTCAACACTGCAGTTCACAATCTTATCGTGCTCTATATTATTCCCCCTCCCATAACTAGTCCGGTAGCATGTGCCTGATTATTTCTCCTAAGCAAAACACTGAACTGGATAGTTTGTGGGGGTGTTTATCAGCTCTCAAATGTGCAATGTCCCTTTTAGTAATGGAGTCCTTGTATTACCAGTAGCAACACTTTAGACCTCACACAAAGCAGAGACCCTAACTATCTAACTACAGGTATGGTCTAAGTCTCTAGGCGCCAAACTGCAGTGAGATGCGTGCACGATCTTACCGACCCGGGTCTGCTCTTTATCCACTGATGTCTCTGAACCCGAACAACCAGTCTTTCCAGCAAACATGAGGTCCCTTGTCAGCCTTCCTGGAAACAATTCTCCTTTCCCTGTACGACGATCAGCTTCATTTAGCTGCAGCTGTGGTCACTGAGGAGGTCCTTTCACTCATAAATCCATTAGCTTCTCTGCTCACACTCAGCTCACTCCTAAGATGGCTGCAGATCCTTCTTCATGCTCTCTAGAACCACACCTCTCATGAATATGGAAATATATAGGCAGTCAGTCAGCTGTGCCTAGGAAACAGCAGCATCTTGTGGCCAAACAGCAAAACATCAGTCTATGAGAACTCCAGAAAAAGGAGTACAAAGGACCCGCTTAGTGCTCCAATACAGTGGAGCATGAAAGAGAGACAGCCAGCAGGTGAGGTCTTAGAACACATGTGGACAGAGATGGAGACTCCTGGCCTGCAGGCACCCTGCTGAAAAGAGACCATCACTGCCTGGTAAGCCTTAGGGTACTTTCACACTAGCGTTATTCTTTTCCGGTATTGAGTTCTGTCACAGGGGCACAATACCGGAAAAAAACGCTTCAGTTTTATTCGAATGCATTCTGAATGGAAAGCATTCCGTTCAGTTTGCATCAGGATGTCTTCAGTTCAGTCTCTTTATGGTATTTTCTCCAGCCAAAATTCCGGAACACATGCCGGATCCCATTGAAATGTATTAATGCTGGTACCAAGTGGAATTTTAATGCATTTGTCAGATGGATCCGCCTATAAATGATATCTGTTTGCATACGGATTTCATGCGCCATGTGCGAAATCACCCATAGCATAAAAATATATTCCCCATACGGCAAACAGCAAAACGAAAAACAAAAGTGCTAAAACGGACGATTCGCAGTTTTTGGTTGCTTCGTTTTCTACAAACAATTAAATAAAAAGTGATCAAAAAGTCATACACACCCCAGAATGGTATCAATGAAAAGTTCAGATCACCCCGAAAAACACCTCCCACCGTACACATAATTACAAAAAAGTTATAGCGGTCAAAATATGGCAACGAAAAAAGATTTTTTTCCCTACTTTTTAATTATTTTATCACTCAAAACGCAAGAAAAACTATACATATGAGGTATCCCCAGATTCGTACTGACCTGTAGATTAAAAGTAACTGGTCAGTTTTATCACACATCGAACATCGTAAATAAAAAAAAAAACTTTAAACTGTGGTGGAATTGTTTTTTTTTGCAATTTCACCCCATTTGGATTTTTTTTCCCCGCTTCCAACTACATCACATGCAATATTAAATGGTGGAGTTGGAAAGTACAACTTGTCCTGCAAAAAACCCTATAGCTATGTGAATACACAAATAAAAAAGTTATGGCTCTGGGAAGGCAGGGAGCGCAAAACGAAAACGCAAAAACAAAACAAAAACCAGGGTAGAAAGGGTTAATCACACTTAGTAAATATATTTATTCACTTAGCCTGCATAAGCTTATTTATTTTAAAATAATTGAATTCACGTTAAAACATCCAGCCACCCAAAGGAAAACGCGGAGTGAATTCAAAAGATTTGAGAATGAATAAAATTATGCAGGCTAAGTTTATAAATATATTTACTAAGTGTGATTAAATAAGATACAAATCACATACAGAATAATTTAAAAAAAGTAAATAAACACCACTAAACTAAATATGGAGTAGGGATCCGGTCGGCCATGCTATAACACATGGCTGACTACCATGTTATAACATACAACCGAAACCCCAGGGTTGTGTGGGGTATGGGTACTATTTCTAACCTACTACATTACAAGGAAATTATTAAACATAATATAAAAGAGGACAGAATTAAAAGGGACAGAACCAATCAGTACTTAAAAATACCCTTACAATACTCCCTGGTAAACTGGTGGTTGAAAATAAGGTGCCTTGCATCCAGTCTTATTCTGGCAAATGGGTGCATGACATGGATGAACAGGGCAAAGCCCTCATCAGCAGCACGGTCATAAGGGCCAGGTGGTGTAGATATGTAGTGTGGTATATAGGTTCAAGTAGGCCCATTTGATTGGATTAAAGTCACTGACCCATTCTGGAAGTCTTCAAGTTGTGAACATCTGCAGTGCTTCCATAGGACCTGATATCAACTATTATAAACCTGTAGTTGGCCAAGGTATCCCTAACAATCCCAGAAATGGTGTCACGGACGTTCCCGCGACAGGTGGCAAGAGATCGGTGAGACGGGCAATACGTGGTTTGATACGACATGCTTTCCGTTTGTATCAAATGACATCTGTGTTGTTTCTGGTGCTTGCAACACCTATTAGGGTAATTTAACCTTCTCTATTTATAGTTGCTTCTCCCACAATGCTGTGCGGTTTATAGCTTCTGTTTGGTCCTTTTTGGATAGATTGTTGTTGGATCTTGGCTGAGTTCCTGGTGCTGCCATTGATACTTTGAAGTTAAGTCTTTCCTTTCCCTTTTGTATTTTGTTTGGGTTCTGTGTGTTGCATTTCCCTATTGTTTGTATTAGGCCTGAAGGAGACCTGTGTTCGTCCTTCCTTTTGGAGGGACAGGTAGTTTCGTGCCTGCTTTTAGTACCAGGGCCCTATAGGGCTTGATAGGATTCTAGGTATTCCTGCATATGAACTCACCTACCTTTGGGGTCTGTTAATACGGTCAGAATCTTAGTTAGGGTTTTCACTAGGAGGTGTCCATTTTCCTTCCCTAGTTCTCAGGCCTGATTCCCTGTACTTCCCTTTCCTCCTATGCTCGGAGTGGTGTTTCCCTCCCACACCGAAGCGTGACAAATGGTCAACGTCCCCAGCAGGAATTCTAAATATTGGGATGTGAAGGAATTTCCAGTTGCCAGGAATCTGAAAAAGATTAAAAACTTAACTTATAACTTAAAAATACAGTCAATCCAAATCTCTGTCCATTTTACACCCTTCCCAGGTTGGTAATGCATAGCTTCTCTCTATTTCAGGAACCTATTGCAATGTCTAGTTCAGTATATGGTGTTTGGGCCTTCTGAATACCAATTGGCTTTATGGTAGTGATAACTCTGTCAGAGGCACAGGGAACAGTATGTATTCTAACCTCATGGTGACAATAAGCCCTTTTTCACACAATGGCGTCCGTAATGACATCTGCGACAGGATAGTCAGTGTTTCATCTGCGTGTGCGTTTTTTGCTCTCCATGTATCATCTGTATTCCACGTACATAATTTGCTAGGCAGAAAATTACAACCTATCAACGGATCGTGAAAATCACTGACAGAACAGAGATGACTTCCGTGTTGTGTCAGTGGTTTTCACTGACCCAAACACTTCAATGGGCATGTTTGGTCCGCATCGTGGACCAAAGTGCTGCGTGTCTCCTTGGTTTTTCCAATGGTCAATGGAAAATCACTGACGTCTATAAGGCCCCATGCACATGACCGTACTTTTGATCCGCATTTTTTGCAGATCGGAAAAGGACCAATTCATCTCAACGGGGCCGCAAAAAAAAAAAAAATGCAGACAGCGCTCCTGTGTGCTATCTGCATCCATATGTCCGTTCTGCCATCCCGCAAAACAAAATAGAACATGTCCTATTCTTGTCCACATTTTTTACATTGGGCAGGACGTGAAGAATGGGAAATTGCAGGACGCACACTGCCGGAATCCGTGTTTTGCGTATCTGCGTTTTGTGGGTAAATCCTTTCTCTAGCATCTCATGACTCCTCTAGAGATTAGCCTGCGCAATAGGTCATGGACTGTAGTTGTCCAGGAAATAGCGGACATGGCCAGAAGCAAGAACTAGTGACAAGAAAGATCTCACAATGCTCTTTATGCTAAAAGCAATATAAATTGTGCGGTGGTGCGCTCTTCTTGGCAGTCTTTTCAGTGGGCTGGAGCAATTTGTGATAAAAGTGGGCATTTTTACGTTTACTTTTTTAAAGGATGTTAAGAACTGATATGCCATATGGAAGGAAAAAACAGACGAACGGGACATAGTCAGATGGAAACTTGTCATTTTTTAGCTTAGAAGCTGCGAGTTTTATATCGCCCTTTTGTTCAGTTTAAAGGGAATCTGTCACCTGCTTTTACCATTTTAAGCTGTCACCATCGCCATGTTCACTAAAGTACCTTATTTTCTGCAGTCTTCTTCTTACTTTATTTCGTTTTGTCCTTTTGATAAAAAAGCCCTTTTTATGATATGCTAATGAGGCTCCAAGGTGCCCAGAGGGGCGTTTTTTTCCTCTCTGGCGCCCAGTGACGCCCCCCTGCAGTGCCCAGCCCAGCTTAATTTGAATCCCAAGAACGCCTCCTGATCCTCAAATAACCTCCCACAGCCCCGGCAAACGGTTCTGCCCCCTCCCCACGTCATCATCTACCTTCTAGAAATGCCCTGTCTTTCTTCCAGAAATCTCGCGCAGGCGCAGTACCACCTGCGGCCTGCGTGATCATCAACCTCCTCAGGGAAACAGCGCTCAGATCACGTCACTGGGCTCGCCGCATGCCCAGTGAGACTTTTGAGGCTGTTGCTATGAGGAGGTAGATGATCGCGCAGGCGGTACTGCGTTTGTGCAAGATTTCTGACCGCCGACAAGAAGAAGGACCGGGCATTTCTAGAAGGTAGATGATGACGTGGGGAGGGGGCGGAACCGTTTGCCGGGGCTGTGGGAGGTTATTTGAGGATCAGGAGGCGTTCTTGGGATTCAAATTAGGCGGGCTGGGCACTGCAGGGGGGCGTCACTGGGCACCAGAGAGGAAAAAAACGCCCCTCTGGGCACCTTGGAGCCTCATTAGCATATCATAAAAAGGGCTTTTTTTTATCAAAAGGACAAAACAAAATAAAGTAAGAAGAATACTGCAGGAAATAAGGTACTTTAGTGAACATGGCGATGGTGACAGCTTAAAATGGTAAAAGCAGGTGACAGATTCCCTTTAAGGGGTTGTCTGCTTTCCCCATATTGATGACCTATCCTCAGTATGGGGAGGAATCGCAGAGGGTCTTTCTCTGCATTTAACCTTTTCAACTTTGCATTAAAACCCACAGAATAAATTGATATGTCCACAGCATGTGGATCAGATTTCTGGAACCTCATCCACGTTACTGGTACTGTACATGCTGAGGATTTTCTGCACAAAAAATTCTACTGAGGCCTCATGCACACGACAGTTTTTTTTCACGGTCCGCAAAAACGGGGTCCGTGGGTCCGTGATCCGTGACCGTTTTTTCGTCCGTGGGTCTTCCTTGATTTTTGGAGGATCCACGGACATGAAATAAAAGTCGTTTTGGTGTCCGCCTGGCCGTGCGGATCCAAACGGATCCGTCCTGAATTACAATGCAAGTCAATGGGGACGGATCCGTTTGATGTTGACACAATATGGTGCCATTTCAATCGGATCCGTCCCCATTGACTTTCAATGTAAAGTCTGGAGTTCTTTTATACCATCGGATTGGCGTTTTCTCCAATCCGATGGTATATTTTAACTTGAAGCGTCCCCATCACCATGGGAACGCCTCTATGTTAGAATATACTGTCGGATATGAGCTACTTCGTGAACCTCAGATCCGACAGTATATTCTAACACAGAGGCGTTCCCATGGTGATGGGGACGCTTCAGGTTAGAATACACTACAAACTTTGTACAAGACTGCCCCCTGCTGCCTGGCAGCACCCGATCTCTTACAGGGGGATATGATAGCACAATTAACCCCTTCAGGTGCGGCACCTAAAGGGGTTAATTGTACTATCATATTCCCCTGTAAGAGATCAGGGCTGCCAGGCAGCAGGGGGCAGACCCCCCCCTCCCCAGTTTGAATATCGTTGGTGGCACAGTGTGCGCCCCCCATCGGGCCCCCCCTTCCTCCCTCTAATGTTAGAAATCGTTGGTGGCACAGTGTGCGCCCACCATCGCCCCCCCTCCCTCCCTCTATTGTAATAAATCGTTGGTGGCACAGTGTGCGCCCACCATCGCCCCCCCTCTCTCCCTCTATTGTATTAAATCGTTGGTGGCACAGTGTGCCAACCACCATCGGCCCCCCCTCCCTCTATAGCAGTAACAACATTGGTGGCAGTGTGCGGCCTCCCATTCCCCCCCATCATTGGTGGCAGCGGAGTTCCGATCGGAGTCCCAGTTTAATCGCTGGGGCTCCGATCGGTAACCATGGCAACCAGGACGCTACTGCAGTCCTGGTTGCCATGGTTACTTAGCAATAGTACAACAGTAGAAGATTCATACTTACCTGCTTGCTGCTGCGATGTCTGTGAACGGCCGGGAGCTCCTCCTACTGGTAAGTGAAAGGTCTGTGCGGCGCATTGCTAAAGAACTGTCACTTACCAGTAGGAGGAGCTCCCGGCCGTTCACAGACATCGCAGCAGCAAGCAGGTAAGTATGAATCTTATACTGTTGTACTATTGCTAAGTAACCATGGCAACCAGGGCTGCAGTAGCTTCCTGGTTGCCATGGTTACCGATCGGAGCCCCAGCGATTAAACTGGGACTCCGATCGGAACTCCGCTGCCACCAATGATGGGGGGGGGGGGAATGGGAGGCCGCACACTGCCACCAATGTTGTTACTGCTATAGAGGGAGGGGGGCCGATGGTGGGTGCACACTGTGCCACCAACGATTTATTACAATAGAGGGAGGGAGGGGGGGGGCGATGGTGGGCGCACACTGTGCCACCAACGATTTCTAACATTAGAGGGAGGAAGGGGGGGCCCGATGGGGGGCGCACACTGTGCCACCAACGATATTCAAACTGGGGAGGGGGGGGGATGGGGGTCTGCCCCCTGCTGCCTGGCAGCCCTGATCTCTTACAGTGGAATATGATAGTACAATTAACCCCTTTAGG
The DNA here is from genome assembly GCF_014858855.1 of Bufo gargarizans. Classification (NCBI taxonomy): domain Eukaryota; kingdom Metazoa; phylum Chordata; class Amphibia; order Anura; family Bufonidae; genus Bufo; species Bufo gargarizans. The sequence goes on from NC_058081.1 coordinate 524,301,259, forward strand.
TGCCGCACCTGAAGGGGTTAATTGTGCTATCATATCCCCCTGTAAGAGATCGGGTGCTGCCAGGCAGCAGGGGGCAGTCTTGTACAAAGTTTGTAGTGTATTCTAACTAGAAGCGTCCCCATCACCATGGGAACGCTTCTGTGTTAGAATATACTGTCGGATATGAGTTTTCACGAAGTGAAAACTTAGATCAGAAAAAGCTTTTATGCAGACGGATCTTCGGATCCGTCTGTATGAAAGCAACCTACGGCCACGGATCACGGACACGGATGCCAATCTTGTGTGCATCCGTGTTCTTTCACGGACCCATTGACTTGAATGGGTCCGTGAACCGTTGTCCGTCAAAAAAATAGGACAGGTCATATTTTTTTGACGGACAGGATACACGGATCACGGCCTCGGCTGCAAAACGGTGCATTTTCCGATTTTTCCACGGACCCATTGAAAGTCAATGGGTCCGCGAAAAAAAACGGAAAACGGCACAACGGCCACGGATGCACACAACGGTCGTGTGCATGAGGCCTTAGGAGAATCTGCTGCATTTACGCTGCATGTAACCATACCTTTAGTCTAGGGATGCACGACGACATTTGGCACGGCATCCTCGTTGAGTCCGTTTTTTACTGAAGACTGATAGGGGATGTTTTAATTTTCACCTGAGCAGAGTCTGTGCATTATGGATGACACAACGGGTAACATCGGACACACGGACCAAACACGGGTCCTTCGTGGACATCTTCATGGATGAAACATGGACACTTTTTTTCACGGACATCAAACTGACACAGAAATGTGAACGAGGCTTTAGGGCCCACTCACACGACCGTATATTTTTGTCCACATCCGTTTCTTGTGGAACGGATGCAGACCCATTCATTTCAACGGGGCCGTAAAAGATGCGGACATTACACCGTGTCCTGTCCGCATACGCACTTCTGTTCCACGGCCCCCCAAAAAATATAGAACATGTCCTATTGTTGTCCGCGGACAAGAATAGGCATTTCTACCATAGGGCTGGCTGTTCTGTTCGGCAAAATGCAATTTGTGGACCGCAAAACAGACAGTCTTCTGAATGAGCCCTTATACTGAGCAATAGTGACTTTCTACATGCGGCTGTTGCAACATCTCCATTCTTGTCCCTTTGTGGCTAGGTTGCCTCTTGAAAACAGTAATATTTTTCCCCCTCCCCTGTAGGATCTGATTACAGCTTTTCTCCTGTGTTGGGATGTTTTTGATTTCTTGCCAGAAATGAACGGCTTATAACGAGAGCCCCGAAGACTTCAGTCATTGTCACTTATGCACCTGTTGCTGTGTCCTTCCACAAACCCTACGCTGCATTCACTCCTTCTATATGATGGTACCTATAGCACTGTTCATCCTGAGCCCCTGATGCATGAATAGAATGACAGATCTACAGAAAAGACTGACACTTTACACAGAAAGGAGAGCGAGGAAGAGCAGCGAGTCCAGGGATCGTAGACCCACAGTAGACATTGGCTTGGACACCAAGACGCCTGTAATTCTGTACATGGCAATCCTGTCCGGCATCCAAATACCATTCCACATTAAAAGTGACATATTGGGGGTCATTTATTGAAGACCAATTTATTACTCCAGTCTTTGATAGCCCCTGTGCTGCCGGGGAAGATCCTAATTATATACTGTATATACATTGCTGGCAATGAAAAGGTTAAAGAACTCATGGTTCTCATCCATAGGAATGCTAGAGCTCTGTCCTGCTCCTCTCCGGTCATCTGAGGTGTTATATATAAACGTCTCCAAAGAGGAGCATTTTCTGGTGTCATTTTACACATTAGAGGTCATTAGGAGGATGGAAGCTTTTAGTGACAAGGACCGGTTGACAGTAATGGAGGGACAGCGCAGTGCGGTAAAGACCCCAGTCATATTACTCCTCGCCAGACAGGAAATAACCCTGTGTCCTTATTTCGAGCTAATTAAAAGTTTGACAGATCCAAGAATGATTGACTTGACGCCATCCATCTGCCATGATTTAAGATGTTTTTTAATTTAACTTTTTACAACTATAATTATCTATAGTTCTGTTCCTCCTGATCTTGCTGAATAGAATGGCAGAACTATAGTGCAGACTGACACTTGCTGAGGGGGAAACTCCCAAAAATAACTTGCTGGTAATGACACACTCATACATTTTAAGAAAATGGTCACTGCCAAAGATCGACTTCTAGAGTCTAGATGGTTCTTTGAGGTTAGGCTACTTTCGCACTTGCGCTTTCCGATATTGATATCCGTCATAGAATCTTAATAGCGGGGAGGGGGAAACTTTTCAGTTTTGTCCCCATTCATTGTCAATGGGGACAAAACTGAACTGAACAAAACGGAATGTACCAGAATGCATTCCGTTCCGTTTGGTTGCGCTCCCATCGCGGACAGAATAACGCAGCAAGCAGCGTTTTTCTGTCTGAGATGTGATGCGGAGGAAGACGGATACATGACACACAATGTAAGTCAATGGGGACGGATCCGTTTTCTCTGACACAATAGAAAACGGATCCGTCCCCATTGACTTTCAGTGGTGTTCATGACGGATCTGTCTTGGCTATTTTAAAGATAATACATCTGTTCAGAACGGATGCATTATTATGACGGAAGCGTTTTTGCTGATCCATGACGGATCCAGCAAAAACACTGGTGTGAAAGTAGCCTAAGTGGCATGCATTATATTGTGGTATTTTATTAGAATCTGAATTTGGGTGATGAGCCTGAGAGCTAACAGGAAACCAGCAGGGGACATCATGGAGATGTGAGATCCTGCAGAATGGGAGCAATCGGGAAAGCTCTGAAGCCCTTTAATGAACTGTGAAGTTTTGCATCCTGGGGGCTAACAGGAAACCAGCAGGGGACATCATGGAGATGTGAGATCCTGCAGAATGGGAGCAATCGGGAAAGCTCTGAAGGCCTTCAATGAACTGTGAAGTCTTGCATCCTGGGGGCTAACAGGAAACCAGCAGGGGACATCATGGAGATGTGAGATCCTGCAGAATGGGAGCAATCGGGAAAGCTCTGAAGCCCTTTAATGAACTGTGAAATCTTGCATCCTGGGGGCTAACAGGAAACCAGCAGAGGACATCATGGAGATTAGAGATCCTGCAGAATGGGAGCAATCGGGAAAGCTCTGAAGGCCTTCAATGAACTGTGATGTCTTGCATCCTGGGGGCTAACAGGAAACCAGCAGAGGACATCATGGAGATGTGAGATCCTGCAGAATGGAAGCAATCGGGAAAGCTCTGAAGGCCTTCAATGAACTGTGATGTCTTGCATCCTGGGGGCTAACAGGAAACCAGCAGAGGACATCATGGAGATGTGAGATCCTGCAGAATGGGAGAAATCGGGAAAGCTCTGAAGGCCTTCAATGAACTGTGAAGTCTTGCATCTTGGGGGCTAACAGCAGTGAGACATACGGAGCGACTTGCAGGAGGACAGCAAAGTGACTGTTAAAAAGAAGGCAGCAGTTAGATGAGAGGTCCTACAGCTTACAGGGCGTCAGCAGTTTTATCAATGCAAAACTGCTGACAGACATAGGAAGGGGGAGAGGTCAGAGGGAACTATCACTGCATCACCAAGAAAATGAACTCTGAACCCTGTGGGCGCCGCTCCCACAAGCTGCGGTGCTTCAGACTCACACTGTCAGTGGTGCACATTCAGTGTCAGACTGGGGTGCATAGGGCCCACCAGTAAAATTAATTTTGGGGGCCCACTTTAAATCTACATGCAAATATTCCCTGCTCACACAGCGCCAACAGCAGCATGACGCTATAAGATGAAAGATTATAGGGGTCACTGTAGTGACTTTGAGAGGTCAGGTCCCCATGGAAAGAGGATGCTGGCTAGCATAACTCTGTACTTATGCAGCGCACGGGTTCAACGTCGATGGAATCCCTTTAAGATGAGATAAGTGTTTGTCGTGACGCCAGTTGCAATGAAGCAACAAGGGTACAGGGCCCCTTTTAGTGATATGGTGGTATGTCCCTTAAAAGTGTTGCACGTGTCACGGTGCTCCTAGCTGGATACGCTGGACCCCAGGCTTTGTCGTCCACAGCAGAGCAAAAGGGGTTATAGTTGAGGGATTTGAAGAAATGCTTGAGTCCAGACCTTGTATAAAATTGAACAGCAACTTTACTTGAATAAACATCCTTTCAAACAGTTTACAGGCTTTCTCATGGTTTCCAGCAGGAGTTGGCATTAACGGTGGCAGGCAAACTCCTTTCTGCTATGTCCGTGGCTCTCTGGCTCGGCTGTGATAACAGTATTAAATGTCCCTAGTTGTATCCTGGGAACTCTTTACTCCTGGTTTCTGAGGCTCCAAGCTTTAGCCTTATTTTCCGGCAGAGCTGAAGATGCTCTAGCTGGCCTAAGCAAGGCTCGTCCAGCAGGGACGAGGACCTGCTGCCTTCCCCTAGCAGAGGGTACTCTCCACTAACTTCTAACTAGCTAAACTCCTCCCTAGAGGCGGAAAATAGAATGGAAAGAAGGCTCCATTCTATGTAAGGTAGCTCTGCCATGTATGCCACCATCTGCTGGTGGACCAGGCATATCACCACACTTAAACAGTTACAAAATAGGAAATATGAATACACATTTTGCAGGATCTGGAAATTAATACATATGATGACATAAAGTTAACCATAGGAGATAGTAGTGGGGTGCAAAAGTGGTAATGCACCTCTGGGGCGTTACACTTAGGGTACTTTCACACTAGCGTTATTCTTTTCCGGTATTGAGTTCCGTCACAGGGGCTCAATACCAGGAAAAAACACTTCAGTTTTATCCTAATGCATTCTGAATGGAAAGCAATCTGTTCAGTATGCATCAGGACGTGTTCCGTTTTTTTTGGGGACCCATTGACTTGAATGGAGCCACGGAACGTGATTTGCGGGCAATAATAGGACATGTTCTATCTTTCAACGGAATGGAAAAACGGAAATATGGAAACAGAATGCTTACAGAACACATTCCGTTTTTAATGCAGAACCATTGAAATGAATGGTTCCGTATACGGACCGTATACGGAACACAAAAAAACGGCCAGTACACTTGCAAAAAAAACGATCGTGTGAACTAGGCCTAATTCTAATAGGCTGGGTCTCTCTGAAGAGACCCAGGGTATTAGAGGTGCAGTTCCTATTTTGGCCAGCAGGTGGCAAGCAAACATAGGAAGTGAGCAATCTATGTATTACTATACTCCCTATGGGATATAATGAATTTCTGTCTGTCTGTTCTTTATAAACGGCCAAACGACTGAACCGATTTGCACCAAATTTGGCACATAGACCTTGTCTCAGCTCTCTAGGAAGTACCGTTCCCGAGATATTCCCAAAAAATGCAAATATGGCACCATCACATGACCTGCATTAGCCAATAGAAGCCCACAGGTCTTTCACTCATATCCCAACTGCCATATACATGGTCACATTAACCTTATCAGCCAATGGAAGCTGGCAGGTCCTTCAGTCTCAACATACACACAGTTTTACACCAGGTTTCCATAACAACCCAGCCATTTTTCTTCACTGCTGTAGGTTACCTTTATTCATAATACATTTTTATTGGTTTTTCTTCATTAGTAAAGAAAACAATTCTTACACACTTGTTCAATAGCACAAGGGGCAATGCACTGTGGATGACACTGTTAAGGGAGTGGAGTGCTGTGAAGGTCACAGTTAAGGGGGCAGGCCGCTGAAGAGGTCACAGTTTAGGGGACGGTCCTCTATGCAGGTCAGTGTCAAGGGGCGGGGTGCTGTAAAGGTCACTGTTAAGGGTGCGGGGTGTTGTGGAGGTCTCATTTTAAGGGAACGGACCACTGTGGGGGTCACTCTTAAGGGGGCGGATTATTGTGGAAATCACTGTTAAGGAGGTCACTAATAAAAGAGCAGGCTCTGTGGAGGTCACTATTAAAGGGGCAGGCCCTGTGGAGGTTACTGTTAAGGGGGCAGGGCACTGTGCGGGTCACTGTAAGGGGACGAGCCTCTATGGAGGTCACTGTTAAAGGGGTGGGCACTGTGGAGGTTACTGTTAAGGGGGCAGGGGACTGTGGAGGTCACTGTTAAAGGGGAGGGGATGCTGTGGAGGTCACTGTTAAGGGGGCAGGGGGCTGTGAAGGTAAGTGTTAAGTGGGAGGGGCCCTGTGGAGGTAACTGTTAACCCCTTAGTGACCACCCATACGTGTTTTTACGGCGGTCACTAAGGGGCCTTAGGCTGGGCTGCCGCGTTTTTACGGCGGCCCGGTCTAAGCGCTGCACGGCTCCCCCGTGCAGCGGGGAGCACGGACCCGGCTCTCACAGGAGAGCCGGGACCCTGCTCTAACAGCCCGGACCGGCAGGAGTGCCGATCCGGGCTGTTTAACCCTTTACATGCCGGGCGCAATGGCGCCCGCTGCATGTAAAGTGGTGACAGAGGGAGCGGACTCCCTCTGTCTCCCATCAGCACCCCGAAAATAAGATCGCGGGGTGCTGATGTGTTCGGAAGCTTACCTCACTTCCGATCAGGGCCCCGAGCCTGTCTTCAGTTATTTCCAGCAGGCCGTGCCTCTCTGGCGCCACCTGCTGGTCAAGGTTTGAATAGCATCGCTATTGAAATGCTATTGAAATGCTATTGAAATGTAATGCCTTATAGAGATAATGCATTACATTTTAAAAGCAATCAAAATACTGTATATTATAGTCCCTTTGTGGGACTTTTAAGTAGTAAAAAAAAAAAAAAAAAAATACACATTTATTAAATAAAAAAAATTCCATAAAATAAAAAAATATGCTTTTTTTTTCATTGAAAATACGCTTTTCAATGAAAAAAATTGCAAAAAGAAAATATCCCCCATATGTTTGGTATTGCCGCGTCCGTAACGACCCGGACTACATAAATATTACATAAATTATCCCCTATGGTGAACGCCGTAAAAAATAAAAATAAAAAAAATAAAGAATTTCTAAATTATTCTTAGTTTCCACCGAAAAAAACGTAATAACAAGCGATCAAAAAGCGCCATTTACTCCAAAATGATACCAATGAAAAATACAAGTTGTCCCTCAAAAATCAAGCCCTCACACAACTCCATAGAAAAAGAAAAAAAAAAAGTTATGGGTCTTGTGAAGTGGCAATGCAAAATCATTTTTTTGGTTAATAAAAGGGGTTTTATTGGAAAAAAAAGTAGTAAAACGTAAAAAAAATTCTAAGTATTTAGTATCACTGTAATCGAACTGACCCAGAGAATAAAGATATTATGTTATTTGTACCGAAAAATGAACGCCGTAAAATTTATAATGTAAAAACGCAGTGGCAGTATTGCTATTTTCCCCCATCTCCCTCCCAGAAAGAGTTAATAAAAGTTAATCAGAAAGTTATGTGTACCCAAAAATGGTTCCATTAAAAACTACAACTTGTCCCGTAAAAAACAAGCCCTCATAAAGCTATATAGACGAAAAAATAAAGTTATAGCTCTTGGAACGCGACGATGAAAAAAGGAAGAAAAACGCTTGGTCATAAAGGCCCAAACAGGCTTGGTCACTAAGGGGTTAAGGGGTAGATCACTGTAGAGGTCACTGTTAAGGGGGTGGGATGCTGTAGAGGTCGCTCTTATGTTGATATCTTTTAATGACACACAAACATTAAATAAAATAGTTGAAATATACCCGTGCAAAGACATTGTATCCACCTAGAGGGGCTACAATATTTTTTTTTAAAGTAAAAAAAAAATCAAAAATTTTTAAATCACTCCCCTTTCCTTAGAATAACAAATAAATGCATAAAAAATAATAAAATATAAACATCATGGGCATCACCGCATCCGAAAACACCCGTACTATTAAAATATAAAAATATTTTTTCGTTACACCATTCGTCGCATTGGAAAAAGCGACAAAATGGCCGATTTACCATTCTTTCATCGCTTCTCTTACCCAAAATGTGATCAAAAAGTCACATACTCCAAAACTACAGATTGTCCTGCAAAAATTGAGCACCCACACAGCTTAGTAGATATAACTATAAAAATGTTATTGAGGTCAAATGTATTTTTTTTCAAAGTTTTCATAATTTTTTTTCCGTATTTAGACATATAAATCCTATACATATGTGGTATTGTAATCGTACTGACCCAGAGAATTAGGGGAACAGGTCAGTTTTGCTGTAGGGACAAAACCCATAAAACTGTGAAGAAATTGTGTTTTTTTTCCCCAATTCCACCCACTTCCCAATACATTGTATACTATATTAAATGGTGGCATTATAAAGTACAAATTGTCCCACAAATAAACAAGCCCTCGTATGGATATTTGAACGGAAAAATAAAAAAAAGTTATGGCAAACGCAAAACCGCAAAAACAAAAAACCTCTGGTATCCTAAGGGTTAATCGTGGCATACCTCATTTATGACTGTGACCCCTTTACACCACGATCTTGGTCACTAAATCTATTGCCCAACCAAAGATTGCTGTGTAGCAGTGCAGCGATTGGACTGAATTTGGTTACAAGTTACTGCGACCCTAGAATCTCAATAAATCCAGCATCCAGCTGTTTGTCGGGACGATAGCTGGCATTTATGACAGATCATCTCTAACGTAGATGTGAACAACGCCGAACAGGGATATAGGTAAGGGCTAGCAGGGGAATCTCAGGTCCTGCAGCTTGAGTGCTCACAGGGAGACCAGCAGGTGGCAGCAGGACCCCAGAATTGGTTATACACCTGTGGATGTTGGAATATTTTAACCCTCTAATGACAATTATTTAATTTTTTTCGTTTCTGCCTCTTCATATTTAAGCAGCCATAACTTTTTTAGTTTTTTCATTGGTATTTCTGTGTAAGGCCGAGTGAAATTGAATTTTTTTTGTGCTGTTTGAGGGTACATATAAATTGCTTCATAATTTTAAGGTTGTTCAACTGTTAGAGAATACCGCGGCCTTCCCTCAGCTTTTCCTAGGCCGAGTGACAACACGTTCATGTGTCATGTGGCCTAGGAGCAGCTCAGCCCCATTCAAATAAATGGGGCTGAGCTGCAATACCAAGCACAGCTGCTATACAATATACGGCACTGTGCTTGGTAAGCTGTGAGAAGGCTCACAGGAGTGCCGATGCCTTCTCAAACAGCTGACCTGCAGGGGTCCCAGGTGTCGGACCCCCACCGATCAGATACTGATGACCTATCCAGAGGATCATTTCTTATTTTTATAAAAAATATAATTTTTTTAAATCACTTTTTTATAATCCCATTATGGAATTACTGTTTTACAAAATTATTTTAACATTATAGTGTATCCTGTAGGGTAATACATTATCATACTTAGCATTTTATTGGTAAAATCGGGGCACCCAAAACTCCAGCCCTGGGACTGCCTGACTCTGCCCGAAAGCGCCCACTTGTGGGCGAGGTTATGTTTGGTAACCTTTCCGGCTTAAGACTGAACTTGCCTGGACTATCTCTGAAAATCAGGGACTGTCCCTGCAAATACAGGACAGTTGGCAACTATTTATTATGCTCTGTTTCTCTATGGTACAGGCTATGGTTAGGACAACATTAGTGTGCACTATTACTGAATTCACAATCCCGGGGTCCAGTCTAGGTCCCCAGGACTGATTGCAGAGGGCTTACAAAGGCTCTGATCAGATCACTAGGACCCAATCACAGAGGGAAATATTCTTTGATTACACTGTGGTAATAGACTGCTGCAATCAAAGGGTTAACAGAATCGCCTCTGCCTCCAATCCTGGTTGTAGAGCCTGCTGTAAGAACAGGAACTTTTAGTTACAGTTCCTTCATCAAACAAAAGTGCTCACAGAAACGCTCAACTCGCTCTAAGGCCTCATGCACACCACCCTAGTTTTGGTCTGCATCTGATCAGTATTTTTTGTGGATCGGATGCGGACCCATTTATTTCAATGGGGCCGCAAAAGATGAGCATGTCCTATTCTTTTCCGTTTTACCAACAAGAATAGGCATTTTAAACAGATATGTTCATGTGCAGGAAGCCTTACGGTACCTGTACACGAATGTGGGTGAACGCACATAAGATTCGTATGAATTTCTGTGTGGATTTATATGCGTTTCTGCACAATATATGCACTAAAATGCACTAAAATTTCTAACAGCGGTTTTTGGTGCAGATTTGATGCGGTTTTGCCACAGATCTCATTCTTTGTAGCCTACCAAACCACAGGGGAAACACGTGAGGCTCACGTTGGGCTGATGGGTGTAAAAGTTCATGTACTGACGATTAGCAGATGCCTCCCTGGGCTGGCATACAGTGAATGGGAAGGGAACACTAGCCAGATGTTGGTTGAGGTGCCCTTGATGGTAATGGGTGTAAGCTGCTTTTGCGGCTGGGCCCCTGGTTCGTGACGCCAGCACCGTAAGGTGCAAATGTTGAGAGTAGCAGTAGTAAGAATGAGGAGTCGTTTGTTGTAAACCAGTTGAACATTTACTGAAAATCAATAGTCTCTGGACAGTTGGTACAGATCATCAATGGAAAGCGTTTTTTTATATTGCAAAAATAATAATAAGTTTACTGGTAATCCTATCAGGTTGTCAATGAAGGAGTTGTCCATTTTAAAGTAGACACTTTACAGGCAAGGATCCTGGTGGTAATCCTAAGTTCTGAATTCACTGAACAAAGGAATAATTTACGTTCCACTCCATTAAATAAATATCACTGAATAACGGAACGTTGTGAAAAAAATGATAAAATGACCTTTATTGAATATTGCTATTAAAACATAAGAAGGGATACCACAAATAATGATTTGTGACTAGAGTTGAGCGAACACCTGGATGTTCGGGTTCGAGAAGTTCGGCCGAACATCCCGGAAATGTTCGGGTTCGGGATCCGAACCCGATCCGAACTTCGTCCCGAACCCGAACCCCATTGAAGTCAATGGGGACCCGAACTTTTCGGCACTAAAACGGCTGTAAAACAGCCCAGGAAAGGGCTAGAGGGCTGCAAAAGGCAGCAACATGTAGGTAAATCCCCTGCAAACAAATGTGGATAGGGAAATTAATTAAAATAAAAATTAAATAAATAAAAATTAACCAAAATCAATTGGAGAGAGGTTCCATAGCAGAGAATCTGGCTTCCCGTCACCCACCACTGGAACAGTCCATTCTCAGATATTTAGGCCCCGGCACCCAGGCAGAGGAGAGAGGTCCCGTAACAGAGAATCTGTCTTCATGTCAGCAGAGAATTAGTCTGCATGTCATAGCAGAGAATGAGGCTTCACGTCAGCCACCACTGCAACAGTCCATTGGCATATATTTAGGCCTAGCACACAGGCAGAGGAGAGAGGTCCCGTAACAGAGAATCTGGCTTCATGTCAGCAGAGAATCAGTCTGCATGTCATAGCAGAGAATGAGGCTTCACGTCAGCCACCACTGCAACAGTCCATTGGCATATATTTAGGCCCAGCACACACACAGGCAGAGGAGAGAGGTCCCGTAACAGAGAATCTGGCTTCATGTCAGCAGAGAATCAGTCTGCATGTCATAGCAGAGAATGAGGCTTCACGTCAGCCACCACTGCAACAGTCCATTGGCATATATTTAGGCCCAGCACACACACAGGCAGAGGAGAGAGGTCCCGTAACAGAGAATCTGGCTTCATGTCAGCAGAGAATCAGTCTGCATGTCATAGCAGAGAATGAGGCTTCACGTCAGCCACCACTGCAACAGTCCATTGGCATATATTTAGGCCCAGCACACACACAGGCAGAGGAGAGAGGTCCCGTAACAGAGAATCTGGCTTCATGTCAGCAGAGAATCAGTCTGCATGTCATAGCAGAGAATGAGGCTTCACGTCAGCCACCACTGCAACAGTCCATTGGCATATATTTAGGCCCAGCACACACACAGGCAGAGGAGAGAGGTCCCGTAACAGAGAATCTGTCTTCATGTCAGCAGAGAATTAGTCTGCATGTCATAGCAGAGAATGAGGCTTCACGTCACCCACCACTGCAACAGTCCATTGGCATATATTTAGGCCTAGCACACAGGCAGAGCAGAGAGGTCCCGTAACAGACAATCTGGCTTCATGACAGCAGAGAATCAGTCTGCATGTCATAGCAGAGAATGAGGCTTCACGTCACCCACCACTGCAACAGTCCATTGGCATATATTTAGGCCTAGCACACAGGCAGAGCAGAGAGGTCCCGTAACAGACGATCTGGCTTCATGTCAGCAGAGAATCAGTCTGCATGTCATAGCAGAGAATCAGGCTTCACGTCAGCCACCACTGCAACAGTCCATTGTCATAAATTTAGGCCCAGCACCCAGGCAGAGGAGAGAGGTCCCGTAACAGACAATCTGGCTTCATGTCAGCAGAGAATTAGTCTGCATGTCATAGCAGAGAATCAGGCTTCATGTCAGCCACCACTGCAACAGTCCATTGGCATATATTTAGGCCTAGCACACAGGCAGAGGAGAGGTTCATTCAACTTTGGGTAGCATCGCAATATAATGGTAAAATGAAAATAAAAATAGGATTGAATGAGGAAGTGCCCTGGAGTCCAATAATATATGGTTATGGGGAGGTAGTTAATGTCTAATCTGGACAAGGGACGGACAGGTCCTGTGGGATCCATGCCTGGTTCATTTTTATGAACGTCAGCTTGTCCACATTGGCTGTAGACAGGCGGCTGCGTTTGTCTGTAATGACGCCCCCTGCCGTGCTGAATACACGTTCAGACAAAACGCTGGCTGCCGGGCAGGCCAGCACCTCCAAGGCATAAAAGGCTAGCTCTGGCCACGTGGACAATTTAGAGACCCAGAAGTTGAATGGGGCCGAACCATCAGTCAGTACGTGGAGGGGTGTGCACACGTACTGTTCCACCATGTTAGTGAAATGTTGCCTCCTGCTAACACGTTGCGTATCAGGTGGTGGTGCAGTTAGCTGTGGCGTGTTGACAAAAGTTTTCCACATCTCTGCCATGCTAACCCTGCCCTCAGAGGAGCTGGCCGTGACACAGCTGCCTTGGCGACCTCTTGCTCCTCCTCTGCCTTGGCCTTGGGCTTCCACTTGTTCCCCTGTGACATTTGGGAATGCTCTCAGTAGCGCGTCTACCAACGTGCGCTTGTACTCGCGCATCTTCCTATCACGCTCCAGTGCAGGAAGTAAGGTGGGCACATTGTCTTTGTAGCGTGGATCCAGCAGGGTGGCAACCCAGTAGTCCGCACAGGTTAAAATGTGGGCAACTCTGCTGTCGTTGCGCAGGCACTGCAGCATGTAGTCGCTCATGTGTGCCAGGCTGCCCAGGGGTAAGGACAAGCTGTCCTCTGTGGGAGGCGTATCGTCATCGTCCTGCCTTTCCCCCCAGCCACGCACCAGTGATGGACCCGAGCTGCGTTGGGTGCCACCCCGCTGTGACCATGCTTCATCCTCATCCTCCTCCACCTCCTCCTCATCCTCGTCCTCCTCGTCCTCCAGTAGTGGGCCCTGGCTGGCCACATTTGTACCTGGCCTCTGCTGTTGCAAAAAACCTCCCTCTGAGTCACTTCGAAGAGACTGGCCTGAAAGTGCTAAAAATGACCCCTCTTCCTCATCCTCCTCCTCCTCCTCCTGGGCCACCTCCTGTTCCATCATCGCCCTAAGTGTTTTCTCAAGGAGACATAGAAGTGGTATTGTAACGCTGATAACGGTGTCATCGCCACTGGCCATGTTGGTGGAGTACTCGAAACAGCGCAACAGGGCACACAGGTCTCGCATGGAGGCCCAGTCATTGGTGGTGAAGTGGTGCTGTTCTGTAGTGCGACTGACCCGTGCGTGCTGCAGCTGAAACTCCACTATGGCCTGCTGCTGCTCGCACAGTCTGTCCAGCATGTGCAAGGTGGAGTTCCACCTGGTGGGCACGTCGCATATGAGGCGGTGAGCGGGAAGGCCGAAGTTACGCTGTAGCGCAGACAGGCGAGCAGCGGCAGGATGTGAACGCCGGAAGCGCGAACAGACGGCCCGCACTTTATGCAGCAGCTCTGACATGTCGGGGTAGTTGTGAATGAACTTCTGCACCACCAAATTCAGCACATGCGCCAAGCAAGGGATGTGCGTCAAATTGGCTAGTCCCAGAGCTGCAACGAGATTTCGCCCATTATCACACACCACCAGGCCGGGCTTGAGGCTCACCGGCAGCAACCACTCGTCGGTCTGTTGTTCAATACCCCGCCACAACTCCTGTGCGGTGTGGGGCCTGTCCCCCAAACATATGAGTTTCAGAATGGCCTGCTGACGTTTACCCCGGGCTGTGCTGAAGTTGGTGGTGAAGGTGTGTGGCTGACTGGATGAGCAGGTGGAAGAAGAGGAGGAGGAAGCCGAGAAGGAGGAGGTGGCAACAGGAGGCAAAGAATGTTGCCCTGCGATCCTTGGCGGCGGCAGGACGTGCGCCAAACAGCTCTCCGCCTGGGGCCCAGCTGCCACTACATTTACCCAGTGTGCAGTTAGGGAGATATAGCGTCCCTGGCCGTGCTTACTGGTCCACGTATCTGTGGTTAGGTGGACCTTGCTACAGATGGCGTTGCGCAGTGCACACTTGATTTTATCGGATACTTGGTTGTGCAGGGAAGGCACGGCTCTCTTGGAGAAGTAGTGCCGGCTGGGAACAACATACTGTGGGACAGCAAGCGACATGAGCTGTTTGAAGCTGTCTGTGTCCACCAGCCTAAATGACAGCATTTCATAGGCCAGTAGTTTAGAAATGCTGGCATTCAGGGCCAGGGATCGAGGGTGGCTAGGTGGGAATTTACGCTTTCTATCAAATGTTTGTGAGATGGAGAGCTGAACGCTGGCGTGTGACATGGTTGAGACGCTTGGTGACGGAGGTGGTGGTGGTGGTGTTGGTGGTACATCCCCTGTTTGCTGGGCGGCAGGTGCCAACGTTCCTCCAGAGGCGGAGGAAGAGGCCGAGGCGGCAGCAGCAGAATAGGCCGAGGCGGCAGCAGCAGAAGAGGTAGCAGGGGGAGCCTGAGTGACTTCCTTGGTTTTAAGGTGTTTACTCCACTGCAGTTCATGCTTTGCATGCAGGTGCCTGGTCATGCAGGTTGTGCTCAGGTTCAGAACGTTAATGCCTCGCTTCAGGCTCTGATGGCACAGCGTGCAAACCACTCGGGTCTTGTCGTCAGCACATTGTTTGAAGAAGTGCCATGCCAGGGAACTCCTTGAAGCTGCCTTTGGGGTGCTCGGTCCCAGATGGCGGCGGTCAGTAGCAGGCGGAGTCTCTTGGCGGCGGGTGTTCTGCTTTTGCCCACTGCTCCCTCTTTTGCTACGCTGTTGGCTCGGTCTCACCACTGCCTCTTCCTCCGAACTGTGAAAGTCAGTGGCACGACCTTCATTCCATGTGGGGTCTAGGACCTCATCGTCCCCTGCATCGTCTTCCACCCAGTCTTGATCCCTGACCTCCTGTTCAGTCTGCACACTGCAGAAAGACGCAGCAGTTGGCACCTGTGTTTCGTCATCATCAGAGACATGCTGAGGTGGTATTCCCATGTCCTCATCATCAGGAAACATAAGTGGTTGTGCGTCAGTGCATTCTATGTCTTTCACCGCTGGGGAAGGGCTAGGTGGATGCCCTTGGGAAACCCTGCCAGCGGAGTCTTCAAACAGCATAAGAGACTGCTGCATAACTTGAGGCTGAGACAGTTTCCCTGGTATGCATGGGGGTGATGTGACAGACTGATGGGGTTGGTTTTCAGGCGCCATCTGTGCGCTTTCTGCAGAAGACTGGGTGGGAGATAATGTGAACGTGCTGGATCCACTGTCGGCCACCCAATTGACTAATGCCTGTACCTGCTCAGGCCTTACCATCCTTAGAACGGCATTGGGCCCCACCATATATCGCTGTAAATTCTGGCGGCTACTGGGACCTGAGGTAGTTGGTACACTAGGACGTGTGGATGTGGCAGAACGGCCACGTCCTCTCCCAGCACCAGAGGGTCCACTAACACCACCACGACCATGTCCACGTCCGCGTCCCTTACTAGATGTTTTTCTCATTGTTATGGTTCACCACAACAACAAATATATTATTTGGCCCAATGTATTGTATTCAAATTCAGCGGGATATAAATTTGAGGCCTAGTATTTAGGCGCTGGGTGACCGGTATGGATTTAGTGACAGAATTAGACTTGGAAATGCACAGAAGCGTGTGTGTGAAGTTATTCTGAATGACCCAATGTGCACCTTGAATATTATATACCCTTTTTGGGATAGATTTCAAATAGCTCTGATATAGCAGGAACCACTAAATTATGAAATTGCTAAATTGGGAATTGTACTTCAACCCAGAACAAAAAATGTGCTTTGACGGGCACTAAATAACTTTCCCAGCTACAACAGTACAGCGGTAACGAGAGATTTAGAGGGATTTAAATTTGAGGCCTAGTATTTAGGCGCTGGGTGACAGGTATGGGTTTAGTGACAGAATTAGACTTGGAAATACACAGTAGCGGGTGTGTGTGAAGTTATTCTGAATGACCCTATGTGCACCTTCAATATTATATACCCTTTTTGGGACAGATTTCAAATAGCTCTGATATAGCAGGAACCACTAAATTATGAAATTGCTAAATTGGGAATTGTACTTCAACCCAGAACAAAAAATGTGCTTTGACGGGCACTAAATAACTTTCCCAGCTACAACAGTACAGCGGGTAACGAGAGATTTAGAGGGATTTAAATTTGAGGCCTAGTATTTAGGCGCTGGGTGACAGGTATGGGTTTAGTGACAGAATTAGACTTGGAAATACACAGTAGCGGGTGTGTGTGAAGTTATTCTGAATGACCCAATGTGCACCTTCAATATTATATACCCTTTTTGGGATAGATTTCAAATAGCTCTGATATAGCAGGAACCACTAAATTATGAAATTGCTAAATTGGGAATTGTACTTCAACCCAGAACAAAAAATGTGCTTTGACGGACACTAAATATCTTGCCCAGCAACAACAGTACAGCGGTGGGTAACGAGAGATTTAGAGGGATTTAAATTTGAGGCCTAGTATTTAGGCGCTGGGTCACCGGTATGGATTTAGTGACAGAATTAGACTTGGAAATGCACAGAAGCGTGTGTGTGAAGTTATTCTGAATGACCCTATGTGCACCTTCAATATTATATACCCTTTTAGGGATAGATTTCAAATAGCTCTGATATAGCAGAAACCACTAAATTATGAAATTGCTAAATTGGGAATTGTACTTCAACCCAGAACAAAAAATGTGCTTTGACGGACACTAAATATCTTGCCCAGCAACAACAGTACAGCGGTGGGTAACGAGAGATTTAGAGGGATTTAAATTTGAGGCCTAGTATTTAGGCGCTGGGTCACCGGTATGGATTTAGTGACAGAATTAGACTTGGAAATGCACAGAAGCGTGTGTGTGAAGTTATTCTGAATGACCCTATGTGCACCTTCAATATTATATACCCTTTTAGGGATAGATTTCAAATAGCTCTGATATAGCAGAAACCACTAAATTATGAAATTGCTAAATTGGGAATTGTACTTCAACCCAGAACAAAAAATGTGCTTTGACGGACACTAAATATCTTGCCCAGCAACAACAGTACAGCGGTGGGTAACGAGAGATTTAGAGGGATTTAAATTTGAGGCCTAGTATTTAGGCGCTGGGTCACCGGTATGGATTTAGTGACAGAATTAGACTTGGAAATGCACAGAAGCGTGTGTGTGAAGTTATTCTGAATGACCCTATGTGCACCTTCAATATTATATACCCTTTTAGGGATAGATTTCAAATAGCTCTGATATAGCAGAAACCACTAAATTATGAAATTGCTAAATTGGGAATTGTACTTCAACCCAGAACAAAAAATGTGCTTTGACGGACACTAAATATCTTGCCCAGCAACAACAGTACAGCGGTGGGTAACGAGAGATTTAGAGGGATTTAAATTTGAGGCCTAGTATTTAGGTGCTGGGTCACCGGTATGGATTTAGTGACAGAATTAGACTTGGAAATGCACAGAAGCGTGTGTGTGAAGTTATTCTGAATGACCCTATGTGCACCTTCAATATTATATACCCTTTTAGGGATAGATTTCAAATAGCTCTGATATAGCAGAAACCACTAAATTATGAAATTGCTAAATTGGGAATTGTACTTCAACCCAGAACAAAAAATGTGCTTTGACGGACACTAAATATCTTGCCCAGCAACAACAGTACAGCGGTGGGTAACGAGAGATTTAGAGGGATTTAAATTTGAGGCCTAGTATTTAGGCGCTGGGTGACAGGTATGGGTTTAGTGACAGAATTAGACTTGGAAATACACAGTAGCGGGTGTGTGTGAAGTTATTCTGAATGACCCAATGTGCACCTTCAATATTATATACCCTTTTTGGGATAGATTTCAAATAGCTCTGATATAGCAGGAACCACTAAATTATGAAATTGCTAAATTGGGAATTGTACTTCAACCCAGAACAAAAAATGTGCTTTGACGGACACTAAATATCTTGCCCAGCAACAACAGTACAGCGGTGGGTAACGAGAGATTTAGAGGGATTTAAATTTGAGGCCTAGTATGTAGTATTTAGGCGCTGGGTCACCGGTATGGATTTAGTGACAGAATTAGACTTGGAAATGCACAGAAGCGTGTGTGTGAAGTTATTCTGAATGACCCTATGTGCACCTTCAATATTATATACCCTTTTAGGGATAGATTTCAAATAGCTCTGATATAGCAGAAACCACTAAATTATGAAATTGCTAAATTGGGAATTGTACTTCAACCCAGAACAAAAAATGTGCTTTGACGGACACTAAATATCTTGCCCAGCAACAACAGTACAGCGGTGGGTAACGAGAGATTTAGAGGGATTTAAATTTGAGGCCTAGTATTTAGGCGCTGGGTCACCGGTATGGATTTAGTGACAGAATTAGACTTGGAAATGCACAGAAGCGTGTGTGTGAAGTTATTCTGAATGACCCTATGTGCACCTTCAATATTATATACCCTTTTAGGGATAGATTTCAAATAGCTCTGATATAGCAGAAACCACTAAATTATGAAATTGCTAAATTGGGAATTGTACTTCAACCCAGAACAAAAAATGTGCTTTGACGGACACTAAATATCTTGCCCAGCAACAACAGTACAGTGGTGGGTAACGAGAGATTTAGAGGGATTTAAATTTGAGGCCTAGTATTTAGGCGCTGGGTCACCGGTATGGATTTAGTGACAGAATTAGACTTGGAAATACACAGTAGCGGGTGTGTGTGAAGTTATTCTGAATGACCCTATGTGCACCTTCAATATTATATACCCTTTTAGGGATAGATTTCAAATAGCTCTGATATAGCAGAAACCACTAAATTATGAAATTGCTAAATTGGGAATTGTACTTCAACCCAGAACAAAAAATGTGCTTTGACGGACACTAAATATCTTGCCCAGCAACAACAGTACAGCGGTGGGTAACGAGAGATTTAGAGGGATTTAAATTTGAGGCCTAGTATTTAGGCGCTGGGTGACAGGTATGGGTTTAGTGACAGAATTAGACTTGGAAATACACAGTAGCGGGTGTGTGTGAAGTTATTCTGAATGACCCAATGTGCACCTTCAATATTATATACCCTTTTTGGGATAGATTTCAAATAGCTCTGATATAGCAGGAACCACTAAATTATGAAATTGCTAAATTGGGAATTGTATTTCAACCCAGAACAAGAAATGTGCTTGAACGGACACTAAATAACTCGCCCAGCTACAGCACTAGGGACAGATTTAGCTGGATATAAATTTGAGGCCTAGTATTTAGGCGCTGGGTGACCGGTATGGATTTAGTGACAGAATTAGACTGGGATATGGCCAAAAAATGAACAGACTATTGCTGGTTAAATGCACTTGGTGTGACAGCTTCACCCTGATGTAGGCTTTAGCCAAAAAACAACCACACCATTGAGGGTTAAATGCACTTGGTGACAGGCGCAGCTTGCCCCTGATTTTGTATATGGCCAAAAAATGAACAGACTATTGCTGGTTAAATGCACTTGGTGTGACAGCTTCACCCTGATGTAGGCTTTAGCCAAAAAACAACCACACCATTGAGGGTTAAATGCACTTGGTGACAGGCGCAGCTTGCCCCTGATTTTGTATATGGCCAAAAAATGAACAGACTATTGCTGGTTAAATGCACTTGGTGTGACAGCTTCACCCTGATGTAGGCTTTAGCCAAAAAACAACCACACCATTGAGGGTTAAATGCACTTGGTGACAGGCGCAGCTTGCCCCTGATTTTGTATATGGCCAAAAAATGAACAGACTATTGCTGGTTAAATGCACTTGGTGTGACAGCTTCACCCTGATGTAGGCTTTAGCCAAAAAACAACCACACCATTGAGGGTTAAATGCACTTGGTCGCAGCTTGTGCTGGCGCACCACAAGACACAAAATGGCCGCCGATCACCCCAGAAAAATGAGACTGACAAACGGTCTGTGCAGCCTAAAAACAGTGAGCAATTGAGGATCAGCAGCTCAATGATCCACAGCTGCAGATCGATCAGTTAATCAAGTCCTTTGGAGGAGTTAATCTGCCTAATCTCGCCCTACTGTCGCAGCCGCAACCTCTCCCTACGCTAATCAGAGCAGAGTGACGGGCGGCGCTATGTGACTCCAGCTTAAATAGAGGCTGGGTCACATGGTGCTCTGGCCAATCACAGCCATGCCAATAGTAGGCATGGCTGTGATGGCCTCTTGGGGCAAGTAGTATGACGCTTGTTGATTGGCTGCTTTGCAGCCTTTCAAAAAGCGCCAAGAAAGCGTCACAAAAGCGCCAAGAAAGCGACGAACACCGAACCCGAACCCGGACTTTTACGAAAATGTCCGGGTTCGGGTCCGTGTCACGGACACCCCAAAATTCGGTACGAACCCGAACTATACAGTTCGAGTTCGCTCATCCCTATTTGTGACCATATATAATAAGCGGTAGTTGTTGCACCTTAATGAACCAGTCCGGCTACAGAAGGTCAACACAATCTGCTAAGTACGGTCATAGCATTGCTAGCTGACGTAAGCGGCTATTAACATTGACACCTGGGCTGCAAGCTGGCAATACTATGACCGCACTTAGCAGGTTGTGT
The DNA here is from genome assembly GCF_014858855.1 of Bufo gargarizans. NCBI lineage: Eukaryota > Metazoa > Chordata > Amphibia > Anura > Bufonidae > Bufo > Bufo gargarizans. Next base: position 524,322,362 of record NC_058081.1, read on the forward strand.
TGACCTTCTGTAGCCGGACTGGTTCATTGAGGTGCAACGACTACCGCTTATTATTATATATGGTGTGGTCATAGTGTTAATGTGGTGTTGATGGTCGATTTATATCTCACATGTGGGTGTCCAGTCACACTAAATCCCAGCGACACAGCTGTTCAGTATATCAGACTTATTTCTGAACTGGTCTCCTATGTGTGGATATGTGTCTATCATTTGTCACAAATCATTATTTGTGGTATCCCTTCTTATGTTTTAATAACAATATTCAATAAAGGTCATTTTATCATTTTTTCACAACGTTACGTTATTCAGTGATATGTAATCCTAAGGTCACTCTATAGCACTCTGGTACTAAGTATGCTGATATATCTGGTTACTATGAGCTATCCTTTAAGGGTGATCTTCCTTGTGGCAGGCAAACACATCGGCTTCATTATTTGCAGGATACTCTTCTAAATAGGTTTTTTCACTATGACCCGGAAGGCTTGTGTAGTGGATAAGGACAATTCTGCGCATTAATTGTCTATTTGTGTCCAGGTACTCGGAAAGTTGCTCTCAGGCACTTGTGCTAATGAGGTCCATAAGCTAAGTTTAGCTGTTACCCTTGTTAGGCTCTCTACATCTTTGTACATAGACTCACTGTCTGGTGCTTGGTTACTGTGGTTGTCTTCTCCAGGCTTGATCAAGGCCCAGAGGAAAGGAAAACAGTTACATGGTGACTTTAGCCTGTTTCTCTCCTTTATCAACTTGCTTCTCCTCCTCTCACTAACTACTAACTAACTCCACTTCCTGTCTAGACACACCCAAGCTACATATATTATGTGGTGCCAGCACCACCTGGGGCGAGTGGGTGTCATGACATTGCCAGCCAGGTAATAGGAAACACCATAACTTGCAAATACAGATGTTTAACGTGTCCCATTTACACACATATGTGGGATGCTGCATACCCCACTGCCAAGAGATAAGTCGTCCTCGACGTTTGCAGTGACTGAAGCTGTGGATCTTTACGCCTCCTGTAATAAAGGGTTATGCACAACACATTCTAGGCAATTTATTACATACACATTTTGCATATTTCACATTAAGATATTGCATATTATTGCACAAGATAGCAAAAGGGAATAATGGGCGTTCTTCTTCTTTACTTGACGGGGACAAAATGGGCGGTGATCTCACATTTGTGGCAATGCAGTCCATGACAGAGTCCTGAGACAAAGTCCATCCCTGATTTGGGGTATAAATAATTTTTGTAATCTAAAGGGTTAATTAAAGTGCAAAGTTTTTTATTTTTTATTTTTAATTAAGAAGCTGTGCATTGCATAGGATAAGGCACAGAAAAGTCTTTCTGGGTACATTTCTTGAACGTTGTATAAACATTTTAGTTTTTAAAGTCCCAGATAACCTGAGAAGGGGGTAAAAAGGGAATAAAAATGGCACAAAAATAAAGTGCAACTGGGAAATTGCAGAATGATGGAGTCCTTGGTAGAGACTTTTGGAGGGCAAAGGGCTCCACAGTGGCTTGGAGAAACTACCACCACCACGGCAAACAGAGTCCCTTTAACAACAATGTCTCTTGCTCCATTCTTAGTAATGGCTAACCGGCCTACTTAATCATAGGGGTCTGGAGAGCTGGGTACATCTGTTGGTGCAGGGCTTCCAGAGTTCCAAGAATGAGGGGATGAATCTCCTAGTACTCCCTCAATAAGGCGCTTCATAGGCACAATTGAAAGATGTAGTATCCTTCTGATTCCGTAAAAAATAGAGAGTTCCTCTTTTTCTTTGATAACAATGGGCTCCGGACCAATTTCGGGTGTCTCAGCAACTGTCCTTGTAGTTGGAACAATCATAACTGCAGATCCTGGTGCAGTTGAAGAGGTAACTTCCCTATGTGGTTGCTCACTTGACCTTCAAGTTGACAAAGGAACATGAGTCTCCTGACATTGCTGTACATTAAGCTGTTGCAGAAGCTGTACACAGTCCCAGGTAGGGTCCCTTGTGGGTATTGGCTCAGGCATGATCTTAGAACGTCGTGGTTGCCTTTTAGGACGAGGTTCAAGATCTCTAGAAGATATTGCAGGTTGCCACAGAATGTTGGTCCCTGCCAGGCCAGTAGCATATTGATTCTGGTTTGGTAATAGACGGGGGACATATTTAGCGTCCGGCTAAATTTAGCTTCATTATTTTCAGGATACTCTTCTAAATAGGTTTTTCCACTATGTCCGGAAGGCTTGTGTAGTGGATAAGGACAATTATGGCCTTAATCATCCATTTCTGTCCAGGTACTCGGAAAGCTGCTCCTGGTCACTTGTGCTAATGAGGTCCATAAGCCATAGTTAGCTGTTACCCTCGCTAGGCTCTCTACATCTGGGTGTATAGACTCACTGTCTGGTGCTTGGTTGCTGTAGTTATCTTCTCCAGGCTTGATCAGGGCCCAGAGGAAAGGAACACAGCTACATGATGACTTTAGCCTGTCTCTCCTCCATGAACTTACTTCTCCTCTCATCAACTACTAGCTAACTCCACTTCCTGTCTAGACACACCCAAGCTACATATATTATGTGGTGCCAGCACCACCTAGGGGCGCAGGGCCGATCCTACACGGGGTGCAGTGGGTGCCCCGCACCCCAGCGCTGTCACCCGAAAGGCGCCGAGCGCAGGGCCGGACTGGCCTGCCGGGATAGCGGGAAATTTCCCGGTGGGCCGGCAAGCCTGAGTGCCGCAAGGCCGCGGCCCTGGTGACAAGTGGGGGCGGCCGCGGCCGGCGGCAGGGCAGAGCAGGAGATGAGCGCCTCCATTGCGGAAGCGCTCATCTCCATAGTCATCTGTATTGCCGTCCTCAGGACGGCAATACAGATGCCTGTGCTGCGGCAGAGGAGGGAGAGGTGTGTCCCCTCCTGTTCCTCTGATAGGCTGCCGGCTTAGTGCTGGCAGCCTATCAGAGCTCAGGCCGGTGCAGGCGGCGCGATGACGTCATCGCGTCGCCTGAGCCGTATAGCGAGGGACACAGACGGAAGAGGCGGCCTGCATCGCATCGCATTGCTGGAGGTAAGTATAAGTGTATTATTTTATTTTATTTTTTTATATAGGTACAATACTGGGCTGGCACATGATAAGGGGGGCTACTGGGCTGGCACATAAGGGGGGCTACTGGGCTGGCACATAAGGGGGGACTACTGGGCTGGGCTGGCACATGATAAGGGGGGCTACTGGGCTGGCACATGATAAGGGGGGACTACTGGGCTGGCACATGATAAGGGGGGACTACTGGGCTGGCACATGATAAGGGGGGCTACTGGCACATGATATGGGGGGCTACTGGCACATGATATGGGGGCACTCTGGCTACTGGCACATGATATGGGGGGGCTCTGGCTACTGGCATATGATATGGGGGGCTCTGGCTACTGGCACATGATGGTGGGGGGGCTCTTATTTCTGGCACATGATTGGGGGCACTCTGGCTACTGGCACATGATATGGGGGGCTCTGGCTACTGACACATGATATGGGGGGGGCTCTGGCTACTGACATGATATGGGGGGGCTCTGGCTACTGGCACATGATGGTGGGGGGGCTCTTATTACTGGCACATGATTGGGGGCATCTATGGGGGCACATCTTACTGCAGATTATTGGGGGGCACTATAGGGGCATCTACTGAGGCTAAAAAAGAAGATATTTTATATGGGGGCTCTGTATAGGGGCATTTTATACTGGGACACATTATGGTGGGTACTATGGGGAAGGGGGGGGCACTATGGGGGTCATCTACGGGGGCACTGAGAAGGGGTATTTTATATTGGCACATTATGGGAACATTAGCTCAACTGGGGGCATTACAAATGTTTTGCATATTATAAGGAGAATTATTACTACTGGGGGGGCATTATGGTGGGCTTTATTACTCCCCCATGGTATGACCCCCTAGTAGCAGCACCAGCCTCTCCCTGCTCTGCTATCCCTCTGCCCTTTCTCCAAATCCTTATTATGAAATCTTTCTCATTAGGTTAAAGCACAACATCAGCTCCGCCGAGCCCCCGGCCAAAGTGTTGAAGTGGCGTCCGAGATCCCCAAGGGCCAAGTCAAGTAACTGTAAGTTTTTATGGGGGTTCTACAAAAGAGCTATCGTGGGGCAAAGTTCATATTCGTGTTTACACACGTGTTTTAAAATGAATGCTTTCTCCTATTATAAACAAGTAAATAATGACGCAATGCTGTGGGGCTGGTGTGCAACTTTTTCCAGGGCTGGTTTTTATCCCCAGTCCGGCCCTGGCCGAGCGAGCCGCCGGGACTTTTTTTTTTTTTACTTTTTTTTTTTTTACTTTTTTTTTTTTTAAGCCGAGCCGCCGATTCGTGGGGCTGAAGTTGGGGGCTGAAGTTGTTGCCATAGAAACATTGTAAAGGGGAGGAGTTAGTAAGATAACCACGCCCATGTGGGGGCGCCAGAAATATTTCTGCACCCAGGCGCCTGTGACCCTAGGATCGGCCCTGTAGGGGCGAGTGGTGTGTAATGATATTGCCAGCCAGGTAATAGGAAACACCATACGTTGCAAATACAAATGTTTAACGTGTCTTATTTACACACATATGTGGTACACTCCAATCCTTTATTAGAAATGGGTGAAATCCGCAGCTAAAACCGCAAACATAATTGACAGGATGAGGATTTGGAAATCCGCTCGGCAGGTCAATTTCCGCACAGAAAAAATCCACAAAGTGTGCATGAGATTTGCTAGTGAATCTGAACTGTAAAACCGCACGTATTCTGCAACGAGTGCTGGTGGCCTAAGACAGCGATGACAAAAAGACAGTGGGTGGTCCTTAAGGGGTTAAAACACGGTATCACTTGCCAGTTGTGTGGGCTTGTAAATTAGATGTTGTCAGCGATGTAAAGAGGGAAACGCATCGGGATCAGTAAATGAGAAAATACCTCCAGAACGCAATGAGATGAAGCGCACGTCTTAATCTTTATTAGTGATGCTGGGAATCGCTCAATTAACATACAGAATGGATGTGATGTGGACCGTATCGGCTGGAGCTGCGCTAGCGCAATGTTCTGCTCCGGTTCACACTTTATTATCTGTTGCATGATTATGGAGGGAGGCTCTGCAGGGCGGAGAGGCAGATTCACTGACCTGCAAATGAACTTAGTGTTAGCCAAGCCATTTGTGTTATAGCCAGCTGGGCTGCAGAGCTTGCACTCGAATCACCAGACAATATAGTAGATCGTGATGAATACTGATGCTTTACCCAATGCCACAATTTTTTGTATGCCTAAGGCCTCGTCCACATTTCCAAGTCAGTGACACGTCAATGAAAAAAAGCGGACGTGAAGATGTTCGTGAAAGATCCGTGGTTGGTCCGTGTGTCCGTTTTTAACATCTGTGTGTCATCTGTAATTTACTGACGTTGCTCAGCTGAAAATTAATTTCCAAAGAATCTCCTATAAGCCTTCAGTAAAAAAAACGGATGCACCATGGATGCCATCCATGGTGTGTCCATGATTGTCACGGATCCATAGACTTCTATGGGTGTACTTTGTCTGCATCATGGATCAAAGTAGTGCGTGTCCCCGTGATTTTTTCACTGACCCACTAAAAAAATACTGAAATGTGAACAGACTCATTTAAATCAATGGGTACATGTGCTGTCCACAGAAAATGCGGATAGCAGACGTCAGTGAAAAACGGAAATGTGGACGAGGCCTAAGGGCTCATGCACACGACCGTATGTATTTTGCGGTCAGCAAAAAAACAGATACGCAAAAAATTCCATATTTAGCGGAACGGAACAGCTGGCCCCTAATAGAACAGTACTATCCTTGTCCGAGAAAAAAACCTCCCAGGCTGTGAGCTCTGCGATGCTATTGGCCAGCGCTACAGCCTGGGAGAAGGAGACGCCCAGGAGAACAAGGGAAGACTCCGCCTACTATAACCAAGTCCCCTAAGTCTCCGCCTACTATAACCAAGTGACCAAACATACCGGAGGGCATAGCAGGAGAACGGAGCGGTGCCCAGGGATAATAGTAAGTGCAGTGAGATCCCTGGGCGCCGCTGGATATATCATGATACTTAGTTCAGAACTTTTTGCCGGATGAGAGGTCCTCTCTAAACGTAGGGCAAGTGACACCTTACGGCGGCTGCACATGGTGCAGATTTGTATGCAGAAAATTGTGGTTTTAGTGCATTTTTATGTGGTTTTCTGTTTATGGTACAGAATCGCACAATTGACATGAAGCAAAATTTAAAATCCACACGTCAGGTAAGTTTTCACATGGAAGAAAAAAGCTAAGTGTACAGATTTGCCCAATCTCATATACTTTCCTGGTACTGTAATACACTGCATTTTTTCTGCATAAAAATCTGCATGAAAAAAACGCATTTAATAGGGCATCGTGTGCAGGCACCCTTAAAATGTAACGGGTCATACAGGGTTAAGAGATGCAGCTCTGCATTATGTAATTGAGTTAATGATCTTATATAATCGGGAGAGATGATTACATTAGCTAATGTAATACTGGATAAAGATAATGAACTTAGTGCAGATGCAGGTTTTAGAGCTTGTCTGCCGTTACTATGTATTTAACGCTTCCAGCGAGAAGAAAAGAGGCCCCCTAAGGAGACTGCGCAAAAGCGCCCCCCGCTATACAACGTGTAATTACAGCCAAGATCCCTGCCGCATGATAGGTCTGGAGACAGCAGCTCAGCAGATAGTATCACACATGGTGGGCTTAGATACATGGCTCAGCAGAGAGGATCACACATGGTGGACTTAGATACATGGCTCAGCAGACAGGATCACACATGGTGGACTTAGATACATGGCTCAGCAGACAGGATCACACATGGTGGCTTAGATACATGGCTCAGCAGACAGGATCACACATGGTGGACTTAGATACATGGCTCAGCAGACAGGATCACACATGGTGGACTTAGATACATGGCTCAGCAGACAGGATCACACATGGTGGACTTAGATACATTGCTCAGCAGACAGGATCACACATGGTGGGCTTAGATACATGGCTCAGCAGACAGGATCACACATGGTGGACTTAGATACATGGCTCAGCAGACAGGATCACACATGGTGGGCTTAGATACATGGCTCAGCAGACAGGATCACACATGGTGGGCTTAGATACATGGCTCAGCAGACAGGATCACACATGGTGGACTTAGATACATGGCTCAGCAGACAGGATCACACATGGTGGACTTAGATACATGGCTCAGCAGACAGGATCACACATGGTGGGCTTAGATACATGGCTCAGCAGACAGGATCACACACAACAGTCCTGGAGACAGCAGCTCAGCAGGCAGAATCACATGTGGTGGGCTTAGATACATTGCTCAGCAGACAGGATCACACATGGTGGGCTTAGATACATGGCTCAGCAGACAGTATCACACATGGTGGGCTTAGATACTCGGCTCAGCAGACAGTATCACACATGATAGGCCTGGATACAGAAGAGAGTATCACACATGATAGGCTTAGATATTTGGAATAGCAGACAGTATCACACATGGCTGGGCTTAGATACTTGGCTTAGCAGACAGTATCACACATGGTGGGGTTAGATACATGGCTCAGCAGACAGTATCACACATGGCGGGCTTAGATACATGGCTCAGCAGACAGTATCACACATGGTGGGCTTAGATACTTGGCTTAGCATACAGTATCACACATGGTGGGTTTAGATACTTGGCTTAGCAGACAGTATCACACATGGTGGGTTTAGATAGTTGGCTTAGCAGACAGTATCATACATGGTGGGCTTAGATACTTGGCTTAGCAGACAGTATCACACATGGTGGGCTTAGATACTTGGCCCAGCTGGCAGTATCACACACGCCAATAGACTTACATGACAAATTATTACACATACCTAGGTATATTAGCTCAGCAGACAGCATCACACACGGTAGGCTCAGATATACGTCTTAGATACATGGCTGAGCAGCTGACTGGGATGGTTATTTCCAGGAGCCAGGTGTCAGAGTGAAGGGTTAATTGAGGGTTACTGTTTTGGGTAAGCAGTTGTATGTCGCGCATACATAATAATAATATAATAGCCATCTCTGAATTTATCAGCAGCGTTTATCAATTGTTTGTTGCTATGGAAACTGCTAATCTAGAGAGGAAATGAGTTTTATTGCAGAATCCTTTGGATGGGAAGAGATAATGAAATGAGGCATTCCAAGAAAAAGAACCTTAAGCCGGGGGCTTAAAGGGCTCCACAACTGCAGTCTGCCTTCTGCCTTACAGCAACAGCCGGTGGTCACCACTGCTTCACTCACCGATCTGTATCCTGGTGGCGGGATCGTAATTATAGCCGTAGCAGACATGCCACTTGCTATGGGGCCCAGGTGTCTCTTTTGGCAGGGGAAGGGGGCTTGCAAACTGGTGCAAGAACATTGTACCTTTTCATAGGGAATAACAATATGGCGGTGTTTAGCCATCATGAGGGTTTTCTGATAGATGGTGCTATTATAAATGCCTTTCATTATTGCTACTTATGTTGCTGTTTTAATTTTCTAACCCTAGGTGGTGGGGGCCCATCTTCTTTTTTGCTATGGGTCCCTATGAATTATAGTTACACTCCTGGACTTCCTCCTGCTCCCCCTATTTCTGGCAGATCAAGCTGTCAGAGTTTCTCTATCCCTCCTCGCAGGCTGTGGTCTGCTTGCGGTCTAGGACCTTCTGCCTGAACTCCATATTGACCCCCTGCCTGCCCTGACCTCAGCCCGTTTACCGAATAGCACTTACTACTCCTTTTCTGACCTCAGCCTGTCCCCAACTATGATTTTGGGTGATCCCTTGGTGCTTTGGATCTATGTCTCTGACCCCCATGGGTCATCTGTCAATCATACAGGCACTACATCAGGAGGTAGCGGCCTGGTGGTTCCCCCGCAGCAAATACAAGATCCCAGTTCAGGGGTTAAATGGTGATTACCAGGGGATTGCAGCATACATCCCTTAGTCAAATCGGTTGGCTGACACAGTTGTACAACGGCCACTGGCGTAACAGTGCAGAGGAATGCAATCAGCCATTTCATGCTGCCGAGAGATTGTATTGTAGTGTTCTTCAATGGGATAAGACCAGAGACATTTACATCCATCTGTGTGAATATTATCAGCCTCTCCTCTTATAATGCTATTGAAGTATTAAAAACTGACAACATAAGGGTTACTACCAGTTAAGTAAGGGTACTTTCACACTAGCGTTTTTCTTCTCCGGCATAGAGTTCCGTCACAGGGGCTCTATACCGGAAAAAAAGAACTGATCAGTTATATCTCCATGCATTCTGAATGGAGAATAATCCATTCAGGATGCATCAGGATGTCTTCAGTTTAGTCTTTTTGACTGATTCAAAATACCGGAATGCCGGATCCGTCCCTCCGGTCTACGCATGCGCAGACCTTTAAAAATGAGCAAAAAAATTAATACCGGATCCGTTTTGCCTGATGACACCAGAAAAACGGATCCGGTATTGCAATGCATTTCAGTCAGAAAAAATGACATCCGTTTGCATACAGTTTGCCTGATCAGGCAGGCAGTTCAGGCAACGGAAGTGTGAAAGTACCCTAAGGATAACCTTAGTTATGGTATAGATCATATTCTGCACAAGTGGTTCTGATGCAAGTCTGCTATTTAAGGCTCTGATATTCCAGTTGTGGCCCCAAAGCTGATGAATAGGGCATGCTGGGACTTGTACACAGAATTGCATATATATCAAAGAAAACTGCCTGCAGCCACCACCAGAGAGAACTATGGAACTGTAAAATGAGTTATTATTGAGTTCTTTGTATAATCAGCTTTCATTAAGCTCCCCCTAGTGGTGGCTGCAGGCAGACAGAATGCTATATACAGTATCTATGCCTATGCAGGGGATCTTGAGCTCTGTATCAGAAGTAAGCTCACTGTAATCTGTAATGTATTCTGCTCATAATAAAGAATTAAGCTAATTGGAGAACTGTGGTGAAGCCTTGTAAGGAACTGATTAGAAATTGCTGCATCGGTAACATAAAGGACAATAAGATGCTAATGGCTATCATTGGTTATTTGGGAATTTCTTTTTTCCTTGGATCATTAGTAGGGATGAGCGATTTGACTTCAGATGAAATATCCAAAGTCGATTTGCATAAAACTTTGTTCTAATACTGTATGGAGTAGGAGCTCCATATAGTATTAGAATGTATTGGCTTCGATGAGCCGAAGTTATTGCTTTGCGCAATAACTTCATAAATTAATTTTTACTGTAAAAAAACATTTCCCGAACTCTGGTTCGGTTCCAAGGTACCACTTGGAACCGAACCAGAGTTCGGGAAATGTTTTTTTTTTTTAGTAAAAATTAATTTATGAAGTTATTGCGCGAAGTCCAGCGAGACTTCGCAAAGTAATAACTTCGGCTCATCGGAGCCAATACATTCGAATACTTCGCTCATCCCTAATCATTAGCATATGATTTGCTATGGAGGAAATCAAATACATTGTGTTGGAAAAGTTTTCATGTCCTGATGAAATCAACTGGCGGTATTGGGGCAGTATCACACACAGCTTTGTGTGGCAGTTTTTGACAGGGCCAAGTTCCGGTCAGCAGCTCTGATTGGAGTGTGCAGGTTCCCTACATTGTTGATGAGGCCTCCGTTTTCTGCTTCTAAGCTCTATTAGTCAAAAAGACAGCTGTGCCGGGAGCTTGACCTGTAAAGATAGCGGCGTCCAGGTCCTGAGTTTGTACACCGCAGAAGATTAGAAGAGAAGAGGATCTCGTCCCAACCACCCTCCCGTAAGTTTTTGTAGTTGTGGTCCTCTATTAGGGGCGGTTAGTCACCCAAGTTCGCCTCGGGAAACATTGATTTATTAACTGGAGGTTAAAGGGTTTGTCCCACGAAAAATATTCTACATTCTGCAAACCAGCACCAAGATCTGAATACTTTTGTAATTGCAAGTTATTAAAAACTTTGTATACCTACTGAGCTAGCCACAGAAATCTATTTGTATAGCGCCACCTGCTGTTTGCACTTTTTCTAAATTCTGTGTCCAGCTCATGCACATTCTCAGTTCTATTCTTTAACTACCACCGGCAGCAGCAGAAAGGACATACCCCCTGAGAAAAGACGTCCCCTGAGCTCTCTGATGTGAGGTAGAGATATCTGATCTTCATTATTTACATTACTCATGGGATAACCTCTTTAACTTATTATGTATTGGACGCCTTCCCGTATCTGCACGCAACTGTTTGTCCAGATTGCATGTAATTGTCTGTAATCAGGCACACAGTTATGTCTGCATAGTTAACTAGCACTGACGTGAGAAAGTGTCACAGGCAGTGGAGACACTGGAGAAGCCAACAAGGGACCAATCAGCCCCTTGCTGGCAGTCTCTCTGATTGGTTCGTCTGTACAGATGAACCAATCAGAGCGTTTTTCAGTGTAAAATGCCGATACAGGCTCTTATCCCAACAGTTCCTGTCATGGAGATCAGAGTATGCCCTCTTTTTGCCCCCTGCTGCCTCCTCAGTGTCCCTGCTGCCCCTGTGCCATGCTGCTTGCCTCCATTAGAGTGATGTGATGGCAGCAGCATAGAAACTGAGCCTCTGAAGGTGCGGAATCGCAGAAACAGGCTGCAGATTTTATAATCCGCTCCAACAGGTCAGTTTCTGTACCTAAGGAAAAAAAACTAAAGAGAAAGATCCGTCTTGGCTATTTTAGAGATAACACAATCGTATTGTCACGAGGGTGTCAAGAGCCACGTCTGACTCCGTTATACCCGGGGTCAGGAAGTCGCAGCGGGTGGCTGCGCGCTCTATGTCTAAAGATCACGTTGTTTCTTAGTGATTGTTTTCTGTGTTTGCCTTGCAATCCTTTTTGTCTCACTCAGGGATCCGTAGCTTCTCCTCCTCAGCTGTTTCTTGTCTGCCACTCCCAACCTCCTTATATTCTCCTCTCACACTTCTCTAGTTGCCAGTTATAGAGCTTCCTGCCTGGACTTCTATACTGACCCACTGGAGCTGTGAATCCTGGTTGTTGTTCCAGAGTGCTACCCTCCGGATCCCTGTTGGGCTTTTTGTTGTCTCCTGTTGTCGCCCACCTGGGATTATATGTTGAGTCTGTATTGTCTGTCCTCCCCTTGGTGTTTTCCTTTAGAGCTAGTGGTGCGGACTAGTGTTCCCACCGCCCTGTTCACTATCTAGGGCTCATCTTAGGGAAAGCCAGGGTTAGGCACGTGATCGGCGTACGGGTGAGGAACCCGTCTAGGGACGTCAGGGCAGCCAGGTGCCAGCCGCAAGGTGAGTCAGGGGTCACCACCTTCCCTCTCACTTGGGCAGGGCCTTCCTCTTTCCCTCCCTCTGTGTCACGTATGTGATAGTCACGCCGATCGTGATACGTATCCGTTCAGAACGGATGCAGACGGTTGTATTATTATGACTGAAGCGTTTTTGATGATCCATGACGGATGTAGCAAAAATGCTGGTGTGAAAGTAGCCTTAGTCGCCCATAGCAACCAATCAGATTCCTCCTTTCATTTTTCAAAGCAGCTGTCCAACATGGAAGGTGGAATCTGATTGGTTGCTATGGGCAACTAAACCAGTTCTACTTTATACCAATTTGATAAATGACCCCCAAAAGCATACATGGGATTTGTCTAATCTCATTCTCTTTGCTGGTGCTGTACTGCGCTGTGGATTCCGCATCGTGTAGTTTGCGTCGTGTGCAGCCACCTTTAGGAAGCTTTTTCCCTACCAAATGGGGCGGTGCTTTGACAACCTTGCATCCATTTTCATTAGGAAAATGGTTGTAATCATTAAATAGCATGGCTCCTAGAGATGCTTTTCTTTAAACATCAACAATCAGGGCCGGCCTTAGGTGTTCAGGCACCCTGTGCGAGCTAACCTTGTGGCGCCCCCCCCCTCCAAAAAATAAAATAAAATATTGTGTGGCACAGTGTAGGCTATATGTGTATAACAAACATATTTCACATGAAAACTTACAGTTACTTGGCTTGGCCCTTGGGGATCTCGGACGCCACTTCCACACTTTGGCCGCGGGCTCGGTGGAGCCGATGAGGTGTTTTATCCTAATGAGAAAGATTTCATAATAAGTATTTGGAGAAGGGGCAGAGGGATAGCAGAGCAGGGAGAGGCTGGTGCTGCTACTAGGGGTCATACCATGGGGGAGTAATAAAGCCCACCATAATGCCCCCCCCCCCCCCAGTAGTAATAATTCTCCTTATAATGTGACAGTGCAAAAAATACCCCCCTGTAATGCCCCCATTTGAGCTAATGTCCTCATAGTGCCCCCATAATGTGCCAGTATAAAATACCCCTATATAGTGCCCCTAGTAAATGACCCCATAGTGCTCCACACCCTCCTTCCTCCTAGTGCCCCCCATAATGTACCAGTATAAAATGCTCCAGTAGATGCCCTCAGTGTCCCCCATAATTTGCAAGTATAAAATACCCCTTCTTAGTGCCCCCCGTAGATGACCCCATAGTACTCCTCTCCCCCCTTCCCCATAGTACCCACCATGTGTCCCAGTATAAAATTGTACTGTACAGAGAGCCCATATAAAATACCCCTTCTTTGTGGCCTCAGTAGATGCCCCTATAGTGCCCCCAATCATGTGCCAGTATTAAGAGCCCCCCCTGTGCCAGTAATAATAGCCCCCTATGCCAGTAATAGCAGCCCCCCTGTGCTAGTAATAGCAGCCCCCAGTAATAACAGCCCCCCTGTGCCAGTAATAACAGCCCCTCGGTGCCAGTAATAACAGCCCCTCTGTGCCAGTAATAACAGCCCCCAGTAATAAGAGCCCCTCTGTGTCAGTAATAACAGCCCCCAGTAATAACAGCCCTTCTGTGCCAGTAATAACAGCCCCCAGTAATAAGAGCCCCTCTGTGCCAGTAATAAGAGCCCCCCCTTTGCCAGTAATAACAGCCCCCCCTTTGCCAGTAATAACAGCCCCCCCTTTGCCAGTAATAACAGCCCCCCCTTTGCCAGTAATAACAGCCCCCCCTTTGCCAGTAATAACAGCCCCCCCTTTGCCAGTAATAACAGCCCCCCCTTTGCCAGTAATAACAGCCCCCCCTTGTCAGTAATAACAGCCCCCCCTTTGCCAGTAATAACAGCCCCCCTTTGCCAGTAATAACAGCCCCCTTTGCCAGTAATAACAGCCCCCCCTTTGCCAGTAATAACAAACAGCCCCCCCTTTGCCAGTAATAACAGCCCCCGCCAGTAAAAGTATTGTACATAATAAAAAAAAAAAAAAAAAAAAACATACCTCCTGGCCTGTGTACCACGCTGTATGGCTCAGGCGGCGCGATGACGTCATCGCGCCGCCTGCGCCGGCCTCTGATAGGCTGCAGGCACTAGGCCGGCAGCCTATCAGAGGAAGGGAAAGGGACACGCCTCTCCCTCCCCTACTGCAGCACAGCCCCCCCTTTGCCAGTAATAACAGCCCCCCTTTGCCAGTAATAACAGCCCCCTTTGCCAGTAATAACAGCCCCCCCTTTGCCAGTAATAACAAACAGCCCCCCCTTTGCCAGTAATAACAGCCCCCACCAGTAAAAGTATTGTACATAATAAAAAAAACAAAATAAAAAAACATACCTCCTGGCCTGTGTACCACGCTGTATGGCTCAGGCGGCGCGATGACGTCATCGCGCCGCCTGCGCCGGCCTCTGATAGACTGCAGGCACTAGGCCGGCAGCCTATCAGAGGAAGGGAAAGGGACACGCCTCTCCCTCCCCTACTGCAGCACAGGCAGGCATCTGTATTGCTGTCCTGAGGACGGCGATACAGATGACTGGAGATGAGCGCTTCCACAATGGAAGCGCTCATCTCCCTGTGCCCAGCCGCCGCCGCCATTACACTGCGAGCTGTCGGCCGCCCGGCGCCCCTGTTGCTATGGAGCCCTGTGCGGCCGCACAGCCCGCACACCCCAAAGGCCGGCCCTGTCAACAATCTTCAAATATTTAACTATTCACCATTCACAACATCTCTGCTCGCTGTCAGTGAATATAAGCATGATGGAGGTATTGGTTACCGTCCGCTCGACCCCCTTAACACTTAACTGACCTCTTAACATCGACCCAACACGTCCCGGACCTGACTTACCCCACAGGACACCAAATTGGATTAAATTGCCCCCAAAATTCAGCCACAACCGACCGCCAACCATGGGAATCCAGCCCCAACTGTGGAGCCCTCCCTTCATCCCCACCTGAGAATCTCTCCAACTTCAAGGTCCTCCCACCGCCACCAACGCGCAGGCTTGACCTCTTAAACCTGCGCGTCCCTCCACATCCGTAAAGCGGTCTCAATGCCCTCCTGTAAGGCTAGACACCACATATCCAGCCCTACCGCGTTCAAGTGGACGCCATCAGCCCGCCAGAAACCCCCAACACCTTTTTCAAGTTCCACGTGCCTCACTGCCACTTCCCCATTCCTAGCCATTGTAAGGGATCGTTTACTTTTAGGGGATTGCCATCACAGATTACTTCACCAGACAAGGGTAGAATGTCCAAACTCGTGTTTTATTCCAGACGTTTCAGCAAAACAGGATATGAAGTCGCAGCTTCAACTTATCACATGTGACATCCACACAAAATAAACCCTTGCCCGGCTAGGCTCTTACGAAACACATAAGTGTATCCCTGACTCACCTAGGGAGCCCTGTTTACACATGGAACACAAATGCGGCTTTCCTCAGCCATACAGTCCAGCAACCTCAAGGCTGTGACACTTCAATACCTTTTGGGGGATTGTGGCCCGGTAGTCCTCCAGACTCTGGCCTCGTGATCCTTGTCTCACGGGCGTCACCGCGTCACCCAAAGTTCAGGCTATTGCCTAGCCTCATGGCCCCTCAGCCCACCCGGCTGAGACCACTCACACAGAGCCTCACCAGGACTCTGCTTCACAAGACACTCCAGAGTGAGACACACCCAAGATCCAGTAGCAGGAATAAATAGGATCCCTGGACATGAGCATGCCCTAAGTCCCGGACTGGAGCATGGGGAACAGGCACCCATCCAACACATTGCCTGTTCCCAGTAAAAGCCCGCCCTGAAATAGCTGAACAAGCTACACTATCTATATGGTGTCCCCCAACTACTTTAGTGGACTCCTGAACTAGGGCTTTTACTCCTCCACCAAGGCTGGGCCCCTTGGTGACACGCTCCCAGTGCACACAACACCACTTTTATCCTGCTTCCCCGTGACTTTACTGCACACCTCAATGTTCACATTGCCACACCATGAAGTTCCCGATTAACCTTCACCCGAGCCCTATTCAAACCTTCCACCTACCACCTTCCACACCTTCCACAGAACTATATCCGACCAAACAGTCACGAGCCTCGGGAACAACGCCCACAACCGAAGTAAATCAAATTTCACATCCCTCACTAATTCCCGAAAAGGCCTGCCCCCAGTTTCGTTGCCCCCTACATGCAACACCAACACGTCTGGAACCCTGTCTTGCTTGACAAACCTGTGGACCTTAGGCGTGTCACTAAGGGGCCCCATACCATCCCCCTACTACCCAGCCATCTTACCACCGCTACTGAACGAGCGAACCCAAGCTGTTGACAATCAGGTCGAACTGCTGCCTGAATGGCTACCCAAGAGACATACGAGTGTCCCAAAATCCATACTAACGCTGGTTCCGAACCTGCAACGAGAAAACAAAACAAAACACCAAGAAGCAACACAGCTGGAAATACATTTGTCCCTTTTTTTTTATAAAGTCGACTTCCAATTTTACATCCGCTCCGGGTGGATATATGACCAAAAATGAATTGATTCCCACCTCCCGATACGTTTTATCACTTCATCCCCCAACCCCTATTGAGCCATCTCCATCGCACCCCCAATTCTGAAGAAATGGCTAGAATAACCTGCTTGCCCTACCCCCAACTGAACCAAACACCTCCTGAAAATCCCTGTAAACTGGAATCGGGAAAGGAAAGAACCCTCAGCATGTACCAACGAAGGAGAAACTTCCCTCAGTACCTCTGCTCCATACAATGCACCGGACACATCGAGCAGCCTGGGATTGCAAACAACACTATCCTGCGCCCTCTTCCCTCTACATCAGTTTTTGATCTCCTAATGATGAATTCCACTCTATCTGGGAACAGATCCATATCTTTCCTAAACAACCCTCCCACTCTACTAACTGTCAGACAAACCAGTTCTCATAAACGCAACGCCCCGAAAAATGCCAATGAGAAAGTGAGTCAAAACAGCCGCAGCGCTCATACCGAACTACAGACCTTTTCTAGCTGTTCCCCCAACCTCAGAAGCAAGGTAAAAGACACTGGACGCCGATCGTCCTCTCCCACCCGCAACCGACGCCAACCTTTCAACGCCCGAACGACTGAAAAGTTTTTGGGTGAAATCCGTCATTTTCCTCAGCCTAAAACCAAAGGCTAACCCCGCAATATATCTGTTCCATTTTTTAAACTAACCATTCCTCCTCTCTACA
The DNA here is from genome assembly GCF_014858855.1 of Bufo gargarizans. Classification (NCBI taxonomy): domain Eukaryota; kingdom Metazoa; phylum Chordata; class Amphibia; order Anura; family Bufonidae; genus Bufo; species Bufo gargarizans. The sequence goes on from NC_058081.1 coordinate 524,339,862, forward strand.
ATGTCCTATAAACAGCGACAACGGTATCTTCAAATCTTCATTCCCAACACCCAACCTAGCACTCCACTCTTCTCAACGTCGCCAAGCTTTCGAGTATGTCTCCCACGTGCCGGGCGCCAATGATAACCGAATAAGCCCCACTATGGTGCCTCCAGAAGGTCCCATAGGCAACTCGGGCAGTCCCACCCAACCTCCTCTGCCTCTGGAGCCAGCTGGTGAAAACGCTCCTACTGTAAATGAGAGAGCATCAGCAATACAGTTATCGACCCCGGGTACATACACTGCCACCACCCATGTATGGAGCAACAAACACTCCAATACCAGCCTCTGTAACAGCCTCACCACTAACGGTGACGAGGCCGACAACCTGTTAATTGCCTGAACCACTACCAAATTGTAACAGTGGAAACAAACCTTTTTATTTTGGAAAAACTCTCCCCACAACAGTTCCAACAGTGCCAAATAGTTTACCAACCTCACCGCTTCCTCCTCCACTGATCCACCCGCCTGTGTTTAAACTGATGCAGTATTCCTCCCTAAAATGGCCCAAACTAAACCCCCGACCCACTAGGGCTTCCCGCCACTCCCCAGGCTGACAGCGGGGACGCCGCCCCATTCTCCAACTTGCTTACAATCCCGCTAAACCACCCAACAACTGCCCTATCCCCCTACCCAAATATGTCTGAGGGCCCCCAACCCCCCCACTACCTGAACTAGCCCCCAACTGAGCTAGAGGTCCCCATAGCATCTCACCTGGCTGCTGTGACCCCATCTGCTGTCTGCTCCTCTGCACTGACCTAGGCGAAGCGACCTCCAAGAGATGTCCCCTGGCTGAAATGAATCCAGGAACAATGACTATGGCATCTTCCCTCACTGCCTTAGGAGAGGCGGAGCCTTCCACCTCCTGCTGCCTAGAAGACGAGGGCCTGCTGCCTCCTGCCACATGGCCTCCAGCAGCCCCGTCCCCATCGCGTTACTGCTCACGCCGAGGGGCCTCTTTCTCGCCTGGTCCCAGAAGAGGGCCCGCCGTTCCTACTCCTGCCTCACTGATAGTCCTCGCTGCTGACTAGGGAGACCTGACATGGCCTCCTCGTGGGCTCCACCTACTGGCCGGATTCCTTCCATGCCTGGGTGCGCAGGATGAGGCTTTACCCGCCTCCGGAAGGTGTGAAGGATCCTAGGAAGGGCTCCGTCTGCGGCGCTGAGCCTGAGGGAGGGGATAGCTCCGGGCTGAGGCGCGCCGGCGGGCGGGCCAGCCGTGGCTGTAGTGAAGAAGCGTAGATGCCTCTGCCGCCCCACTCAGCAACTGCTGCACTCTCTCCTGCAGCCAGCCGGTTCCACAGAGTGCTACTGCTGCCCTCAACTCTCCTAACACCGCATCAAGCTGCTCCATCACACTGTGAGTAACTGCCTATCTCAGCTCTCGTTTTCACCAAAATGGCCCCTTTATTCTCCAACCTAGCCTATTTAATCCCCCAATTCCCGCCCCCTGAAATTGAACTGCCCAATACCTTACCTCCTGGGTCTCCCTGAACCAACCCCCGTCATGTTGGCCTCCCCTAGAGGCTACCACCCCCGGGTCCCACCATTACTTTAGGGTGGCTGCACGTGGTACGGATTACGCCGATTTCCTGCACAGATTTTGTGCAGAAAAAAATGTAGTGTAATACTGCAGTGTCCCACTATGTGTTATATGTGGACACTTTAAACTTTTGATATATGTTATTTAACGTATTGTGGTACCAAGCTATAATTCCTGTTACCAGGCTGTTAGTGCGCCTTTACATCTATTTGCCCCTAGGTGTTGCTGACATTATTTATATATATATCCTGGGGTTTGCTAATAAAGTTGGTTAAGAGTGGAGTTATTGAGAGTGTAGAGTTGAGCAAGTAAGTTAATGGAGGAGCAGAACAGGCCTAAGCCACAATGTAGCTGCATTTTTAACCTCTTGGACCTGATCACGCTAAGGGAGCACAGAGAACAGTATTACAGCAGCATAGCACAGACCAGTGAGTCTATGTCTGGATATGGAGAAAGTCTAGTGGAAGAGCTAAATTAGCAACAGTGACCGGGAGGAACCTAAAAGTGCCTGGACCAGGGGCGTTGCTAGGGTCTCAAAAGATCCGGGGCCCAAGCCCCAATGAATATGGCCCAGTTCTCTAAGTCGCCAGCCCCCTCCCTCCCACACCACATTTTGCTGTACTTGCTATACAGCAGCACATACCTGTCACATCTAGAGCCTCTCAGGTGACGTCTCCTCCGATGTAGATCTTCTCTGTCATCATCTTCTCTATTTGGTCCAGACAACTTATTTCAGTCGCGCCTCGTCTCTGCAGAGTGTGAAACACAGGCATCTTAGCTTCCTCACTTTTCTATCATCATCCCCCAACCTGGAGTCCCCACAGTGTTATCCTGTTGCTCACTGTGCTCCCCAATACCCCAAATACTATCCTGAAGAAATATGAGTGCCCCCATAGTAATAGTGTCCTCCAAGTCCCACCAATAGTAATTCCTTTCCAGAATGCCCCCATTAGTAATACTGCCCCCTATAGTGCCCCCAACTATGATAACGCTCCCCAAGAGTGCCCCTATTAGTAGAAGAGCCCTCCAGTATTAATAATACCCTCAGAGCCCCCAGTAGAAATAAGTAGTAATAAGGCCCCCCATAGTGCTCTTAGTAAAAATAAGGAGGATCTATAAGTCCCTCCTATTGAGCCCCCAGTAGTAATAAGAACACCTACTGTATAATGTCCCTTGAATTTGCAGTACCTCCTGTAGTTATATTCCTCTCTCCACCATACAGTCCCATGTAAATAACATCACACGATCTCTCCTGCCCTCTCCAAAATACAGTCCTATGTAAAGAACATCACTTCAGTGAGCATCCTTTCCAAAGAATGGAGCAGAAGACTGATGCCTGCCATCAGGGAGCCTCCCTGTGGATTGCTACTGAACAGTAAGAGTTATTATAATCAGTACCTGAGTGCTAAAAAGTGGACAAGGTATAGACAGAAATAGAGACAAGGAAAACTCAAGTTACAATTGCCAAGCCTGTTACAAGGATTACAGATAAACCAATACTGGAGTCATATCTTTATGCCATATAAATGAACTGGACTGACTACCTGGAGACAAGTGTCACGGTAGGTAGGTAAGCAGGGAAATAACCAAACACAGGGAAAACAAACAGAACAAATGACTAGACCCAAAAGCTAGGTAGAAAAGGGTCACCTCCTAGCGATCCCTAAGGATGCACATGTGCATACCCTAATGGTGGATATGCACATGCCCTCGTGCCTAAGCCTATACACCCTGGGAAAATCCTGAGCAGTAGGAAAAAGGGAAGAGGCGACCTGCTTCTTCAAACAGGAGGAAGCAAGCGTCTCCCTAGAGGCCTAGATAAAAGACACATTAGGAAGAAACAGAGAAGACTTATCTTGAGCTGAGCTGAGCTGGAGCAGACGATCCACAACACATCCAAAGCCCACAGGAATGAACTTTAACCCGCACAGGCCACTGGGGGAAGGGAGAATAAATAGTCTCGCTAACAATCAACCCAGTACACCTGAGGGAAGGTGAATCCAGCTCAAACCCAAACTAAAACAAAGAGAGGAGTCAGACATATGCAGCCAGTCTGACAGATCTCCGCACATTCACAGGGCAAGGCGTGACAAGAAGCGATTTAAGTAAAAGTTCAACTGTTTTACTACAACCGACTACTCATCTTTTCCACCACAACCTTTGCACCTTATGGTGCTGGTGTCATGAATAGGGATGAGCGAACCCGAACTGTATAGTTCGGGTTCGTACCGAATTTTGGGGTGTCCGTGACACGGACCCGAACCCGGACATTTTCGTAAAAGTCCGGGTTCGGGTTCGGTGTTCGTCGCTTTCTTGGCGCTTTTGTGACGCTTTCTTGGTGCTTTTTGAAAGGCTGCAAAGCAGCCAATCAACAAGCGTCATACTACTTGCCCCAAGAGGCCGTCACAGCCATGCCTACTATTGGCATGGCTGTGATTGGCCAGAGCACCATGTGACCCAGCCTCTATTTAAGCTGGAGTCACATAGCGCCGCCCGTCACTCTGCTCTGATTAGCGTAGGGAGAGGTTGCGGCTGCGACAGTAGGGCGAGATTAGGCAGATTAACTCCTCCAAAGGACTTGAATATTCGATCGATCTGCAGCTGTGCATCATTGAGCTGCTGAAATTCAATTGCTCACTGTTTTTAGGCTGCCCAGACCGTTTGTCAGTCACTTTTTTCTGGGGTGATCGGCGGCCATTTTGTGTCTTGTGGTGCGCCAGCACAAGCTGCGACCAAGTGCATTTAACCCTCAATGGTGTGGTTGTTTTTTGGCTAAAGCCTACATCAGGGTGAAGCTGTCACACCAAGTGCATTTAACCAGCAATAGTCTGTTTATTTTTTGGCCATATACTACATCAGGGGCAAGCTGCGCCCGTCACCAAGTGCATTTAACCCTCAGTAGTGTGGTTGGTCAAGCTGTCACACCAAGTGCATTTAACCAGCAATAGTCTGTTCATTTTTTGGCCATATACTACATCAGGGGCAAGCTGCGCCTGTCACCAAGTGCATTTAACCCTCAATGGTGTGGTTGTTTTTTGGCTAAAGCCTACATCAGGGTGAAGCTGTCACACCAAGTGCATTTAACCAGCAATAGTCTGTTTATTTTTTGGCCATATACTACATCAGGGGCAAGCTGCGCCTGTCACCAAGTGCATTTAACCCTCAATGGTGTGGTTGTTTTTTAGCTAAAGCCTACATCAGGGTGAAGCTGTCACACCAAGTGCATTTAACCAGCAATAGTCTGTTTATTTTTGGGCCATACACTACATCAGGGGCAAGCTGCGCCCGTCACCAAGTGCATTTAACCCTCAGTAGTGTGGTTGGTCAAGCTGTCACACCAAGTGCATTTAACCAGCAATAGTCTGTTCATTTTTTGGCCATATACTACATCAGGGGCAAGCTGCGCCTGTCACCAAGTGCATTTAACCCTCAATGGTGTGGTTGTTTTTTGGCTAAAGCCTACATCAGGGTGAAGCTGTCACACCAAGTGCATTTAACCAGCAATAGTCTGTTTATTTTTTTGGCCATATACTACATCAGGGGCAAGCTGCGCCTGTCACCAAGTGCATTTAACCCTCAGTAGTGTGGTTGGTCAAGCTGTCACACCAAGTGCATTTAACCAGCAATAGTGTGGTTATTTTTTGGCCATATCCCAGTCTAATTCTGTCAGTAAATCCATACCGATCACCCAGCGCCTAAATACTAGGCCTCAAGTTTATATCCCGCTAAATCTGTCTTTACCGCTGTACTGTTCTGGCTGGGCAAGTTATTTAGTGTCCGTCAAAGCACATTTTTTGTTCTGGGTTTAAAAACAATTCCCAATTTAGCAATTTCATAATTTAGTGGTTTCTGCTATATCAGAGCTATTTGAAATCTATCCCTAAAAGGGTATATAATATTCAAGGTGCACATAGGGTCATTCAGAATAACTTCACACACACGCTACTGTGCATTTCCAAGTCTAATTCTGTCAGTAAATCTATACCGGTCACCCAGCGCCTAAATACTAGGCCTCAAATTTATATTCAGCTGAATTTGAATACAATACATTGGGCCAAATAATATTTTTGTTGTTGTGGTGAACGATAACAATGAGGAAAACATCTAGTAAGGGACGCGGACGTGGACATGGTCGTGGTGGTGTTAGTGGACCCTCTGGTGCTGGGAGAGGACGTGGCCGTTCTGCCACATCCACACGTCCCAGTGTACCATCTACCTCAGGTCCCAGTAGCCGCCAGAATTTACAGCTGTCACATTACCCCCATGCATACCAGGGAAACTGTCTCAGCCTCAAGTTATGCAGCAGTCTCTTATGCTGTTTGTAGACTCCGCTGGCAGGGTTTCCCAAGGGCATCCACCTAGCCCTTCCCCAGCGGTGAAAGACATAGAATGCACTGACGCACAACCACTTATGTTTCCTGATGATGAGGACATGGGAATACCACCTCAGCATGTCTCTGATGATGACGAAACACAGGTGCCAACTGCTGCGTCTTTCTGCAGTGTGCAGACTGAACAGGAGGTCAGGGATCAAGACTGGGTGGAAGACGATGCAGGGGACGATGAGGTCCTAGACCCCACATGGAATGAAGGTCGTGCCACTGACTTTCACAGTTCGGAGGAAGAGGCAGTGGTGAGACCGAGCCAACAGCGTAGCAAAAGAGGGAGCAGTGGGCAAAAGCAGAACACCCGCCGCCAAGAGACTCCTCCTGCTACTGACCGCCGCCATCTGAGACCGAGCACCCCAAAGGCAGCTTCAAGGAGTTCCCTGGCATGGCACTTCTTCAAACAATGTGCTGACGACAAGACCCGAGTGGTTTGCACGCTGTGCCATCAGAGCCTGAAGCGAGGCATTAACGTTCTGAACCTGAGCACAACCTGCATGACCAGGCACCTGCATGCAAAGCATGAACTGCAGTGGAGTAAACACCTTAAAACCAAGGAAGTCACTCAGGCTCCCCCTGCTACCTCTTCTGCTGCTGCCGCCTCGGCCTCTTCTGCTGCTGCCGCCTCGGCCTCTTCCTCTGCCTCTGGAGGAACGTTGGCACCTGCCGCCCAGCAAACAGGGGATGTACCACCAACACCACCACCACCTCCGTCACCAAGCATCTCAACCATGTCACACGGCAGCGTTCAGCTCTCCATCTCACAAACATTTGAGAGAAAGCGTAAATTCCCACCTAGCCACCCTCGATCCCTGGCCCTGAATGCCAGCATTTCTAAACTACTGGCCTATGAAATGCTGTCATTTAGGCTGGTGGACACAGACAGCTTCAAACAGCTCATGTCGCTTGCTGTCCCACAGTATGTTGTTCCCAGCCGGCACTACTTCTCCAAGAGAGCCGTGCCTTCCCTGCACAACCAAGTATCCGATAAAATCAAGTGTGCACTGCGCAACGCCATCTGTGGCAAGGTCCACCTAACCACAGATACGTGGACCAGTAAGCACGGCCAGGGACGCTATATCTCCCTAACTGCACACTGGGTAAATGTAGTGGCAGCTGGGCCCCAGGCGGAGAGCTGTTTGGCGCACGTCCTTCCGCCGCCAAGGATCGCAGGGCAACATTCTTTGCCTCCTGTTGCCACCTCCTCCTACTCGACTTCCTCCTCCTCTTCTTCCACCTGCTCATCCAGTCAGCCACACACCTTCACCACCAACTTCAGCACAGCCCGGGGTAAACGTCAGCAGGCCATTCTGAAACTCATATGTTTGGGGGACAGGCCCCACACCGCACAGGAGTTGTGGCAGGGTATAGAACAACAGACCGACGAGTGGTTGCTGCCGGTGAGCCTCAAGCCCGGCCTGGTGGTGTGTGATAATGGGCGAAATCTCGTTGCAGCTCTGGGACTAGCCAGTTTGACGCACATCCCTTGCTTGGCGCATGTGCTGAATTTGGTGGTGCAGAAGTTCATTCACAACTACCCCGACATGTCAGAGCTGCTGCATAAAGTGCGGGCCGTCTGTTCGCGCTTCCGGCGTTCACATCCTGCTGCTGCTCGCCTGTCTGCGCTACAGCGTAACTTCGGCCTTCCCGCTCACCGCCTCATATGCGACGTGCCCACCAGGTGGAACTCCACCTTGCACATGCTGGACAGACTGTGCGAGCAGCAGCAGGCCATAGTGGAGTTTCAGCTGCAGCACGCACGGGTCAGTCGCACTACAGAACAGCACCACTTCACCACCAATGACTGGGCCTCCATGCGAGACCTGTGTGCCCTGTTGCGCTGTTTCGAGTACTCCACCAACATGGCCAGTGGCGATGACGCCGTTATCAGCGTTACAATACCACTTCTATGTCTCCTTGAGAAAACACTTAGGGCGATGATGGAAGAGGAGGTGGCCCAGGAGGAGGAGGAGGAGGAGGAAGAGGGGTCATTTTTAGCACTTTCAGGCCAGTCTCTTCGAAGTGACTCAGAGGGAGGTTTTTGGCAACAGCAGAGGCCAGGTACAAATGTGGCCAGCCAGGGCCCACTACTGGAGGACGAGGAGGACGAGGATGAGGAGGAGGTGGAGGAGGATGAGGATGAAGCATGGTCACAGCGGGGTGGCACCCAACGCAGCTCGGGTCCATCACTGGTGCGTGGCTGGGGGGAAAGGCAGGACGATGACGATACGCCTCCCACAGAGGACAGCTTGTCCTTACCCCTGGGCAGCCTGGCACACATGAGCGACTACATGCTGCAGTGCCTGCGCAACGACAGCAGAGTTGCCCACATTTTAACGTGTGCGGACTACTGGGTTGCCACCCTGCTGGATCCACGGTACAAAGACAATGTGCCCACCTTACTTCCTGCACTGGAGCGTGATAGGAAGATGCGCGAGTACAAGCGCACGTTGGTAGACGCGCTACTGAGAGAATTCCCAAATGTCACAGGGGAACAAGTGGAAGCCCAAGGCCAAGGCAGAGGAGGAGCAAGAGGTCGCCAAGGCAGCTGTGTCACGGCCAGCTCCTCTGAGGGCAGGGTTAGCATGGCAGAGATGTGGAAAAGTTTTGTCAACACGCCACAGCTAACTGCACCACCACCTGATACGCAACGTGTTAGCAGGAGGCAACATTTCACTAACATGGTGGAACAGTACGTGTGCACACTCCTCCACGTACTGACTGATGGTTCGGCCCCATTCAACTACTGGGTCTCTAAATTGCCCACGTGGCCAGAGCTAGCCTTTTATGCCTTGGAGGTACTGGCCTGCCCGGCGGCCAGCGTTTTGTCTGAACGTGTATTCAGCACGGCAGGGGGTGTCATTACAGACAAACGCAGCCGCCTGTCTACAGCCAATGTGGACAAGCTGACGTTCATAAAAATGAACCAGGCATGGATCCCACAGGACCTGTCCGTCCCTTGTCCAGATTAGACATTAACTACCTCCCCTTAACCATATATTATTGTACTCCAGGGCACTTCCTCATTCAATCCTATTTTTATTTTCATTTTACCATTATATTGCGAGGCTACCCAAATTTGAAATGAACCTCTCCTCTGTCTGGGTGCCGGGGCCTAAATATATGCCAATGGACTGTTCCAATGTTGGGTGACGTGAAGCCTGATTCTCTGCTATGACATGCAGACTAATTCTCTGCTGACATGAAGCCAGATTCTCTGTTACGGGACCTCTCTCCTCTGCCTGGGTGCTGGGCCTAAATATATGCCAATGGACTGTTGCACTGGTGGCTGACGTGAAGCCTGATTGTCTGTTACGGGACCTCTCTCCTCTGCCTGGGTGCTGGGCCTAAATATCTGACAATGGACTGTTGCATTGGTGGCTGACGTGAAGCCTGATTCTCTGCTATGATATGAAGACTGATTCTCTGCTGACATAAAGCCAGATTGTCTGTTACGAGACCTCTCTCCTCTGCCTGGGTGCTGGGCCTAAATTTATGAAAATGGACTCTTACAGTGGTGGGTGACGTGAAGCCTGATTCTCTGCTATGATATGAAGACTGATTCTCTGCTGACATGAAGCCAGATTGTCTGTTACGGGACCTCTCTCCTCTGCCTGGGTGCTGGGCCTAAATTTATGAAAATGGACTCTTACAGTGGTGGGTGACGTGAAGCCTGATTCTCTGCTATGATATGAAGACTGATTCTCTGCTGACATGAAGCCAGATTGTCTGTTACGGGACCTCTCTCCTCTGCCTGTGTGCTTGGCCTAAATTTATGAAAATGAACTGTTGCAGTGGTGGGTGACGTGAAGCCTGATTCTCTGCTATGACATGAAGACTGATTCTCTGCTGACCTGAAGCCAGATTGTCTGTTACGGGACCTCTCTCCTCTGCCTGGGTGCTGGGCCTAAATTTATGAAAATGGACTCTTACAGTGGTGGGTGACGTGCAGCCTGATTCTCTGCTATGATATGAAGACTGATTCTCTGCTGACATGAAGCCAGATTGTCTGTTACGGGACCTCTCTCCTCTGCCTGGGTGCTTGGCCTAAATTTATGACAATGGACTGTTGCAGTGGTGGCTGACGTGAAGCCTGATTGTCTGTTACGGGACCTCTCTCCTCTGCCTGGGTGCTGGGCCTAAATATCTGACAATGGACTCTTACAGTGGTGGGTGACGTGAAGCCTGATTCTCTGCTATGATATGAAGACTGATTCTCTGCTGACATGAAGCCAGATTGTCTGTTACGGGACCTCTCTCCTCTGCCTGGGTGCTGGGCCTAAATTTATGACAATGGACTGTTGCAGTGGTGGCTGACGTGAAGCCTGATTCTCTGCTATGACATGCAGACTGATTCTCTGCTGACATGAAGCCAGATTGTCTGTTACGGGACCTCTCTCCTCTGCCTAGGTGCTGGGCCTAAATTTATGAAAATGGACTCTTACAGTGGTGGGTGACGTGAAGCCTGATTCTCTGCTATGATATGAAGACTGATTCTCTGCTGACATGAAGCCAGATTGTCTGTTACGGGACCTCTCTCCTCTGCCTGGGTGCTGGGCCTAAATTTATGACAATGGACTGTTGCAGTGGTGGCTGACGTGAAGCCTGATTCTCTGCTATGACATGCAGACTGATTCTCTGCTGACATGAAGACAGATTCTCTGTTATGGGACCTCTCTCCTCTGCCTGGGTGCCGGGCCCTAAATATCTGAGAATGGACTGTTCCAGTGGTGGGTGACGTGAAGCCAGATTCTCTGCTATGGGACCTCTCTCCAATTGATTTTGGTTAATTTTTATTTATTTAATTTTTATTTTAATTAATTTCCCTATCCACATTTGTTTGCAGGGGATTTACCTACATGTTGCTGCCTTTTGCAGCCCTCTAGCCCTTTCCTGGGCTGTTTTACAGCCTTTTTAGTACCGAAAAGTTTGGGTCCCCATTGACTTCAATGGGGTTCGGGTTCGGGACGAAGTTCGGATCGGGTTCGGATCCCGAACCCGAACATTTCCGGGAAGTTCGGCCGAACTTCTCGAACCCGAACATCCAGGTGTTCGCTCAACTCTAGTCATGAACAACCGGGGTCCCAGCCTCAAAAGCGCCCTAAACACCTATACCATCAAGGGCACCTCAACTACCATCTGGCTGGTGATCCTTGTACTAGAGAGTACCCCAGAAGATTTAGTGCCGTCTTTCCTATGACTGCACGCCGGCCCAGGGAGCTACCACCCCCATCGGCTCACCATACACTACACTCACATTGCCCCTGCGGTCCGGTTCGCTGCAATATGGTACCAGCAAAGTGAATGAGATTTGACAAATCTCATGTACACTTTGCTATTTTTCTTAGGTTTGGAAATTGTCTTGCTGTGGGGATTTGCAGCTTGCCATTTGTTTGTGTGATTCTGCACCTTCTGTAGAGTGTTTTTTTCCATAGACTTCAATGGGGTTGTTTACATAAACATAAAATCCGCAACAAAAACTCATAAAAGCCACACAAAAGTGCACTGAAATCGTGATAAATACTGCAGATTTGTGTGGGTTTTTGTACGTATTTTACCTGGATATTCTGCTCCTGTAAGGGGACGTTGACACGGCGGCTTTTTGAGTAGAATTTTGGTCCACACCAAAATTTCAATAAAAACCTTCCAGTGGCTGCGTCCTCTATGTCTCCCCTACATCTTAATGGGAGGCAGCTCTGAGGATGGTGGAGCAGCGGCTTAAAACTGCAGCCACCCCAAAAAGGGACATGTCCTTAGCGCTGCCTCCCATCGAGATGTATGGGAGGTAGAGAGGACGTGGCTGCCGGCGGGTTTTCTGCAAAATTCTGCTGAAAAAGCCACCACGTGAACGTCCCCTTAGGGTGCCTTTAAACGTTGAGAATTTTTTCACAACAAAATACGCTGGTGTGGATTTTACAAAGTTGCATTTTTTTTATTGCGGATTATGCTGTGAATTTTGTTGCGTTTTTTTCCCAGCAACAGAATAGGATGGGTCTTTGAGAATGATGTTGCGGATTTCTGATCAGATTACATCTCCATTGAAATGAATGGAGACAAACATTTCAGTGTACTGATACATTGTAACAAACGGGACATCTGCTAATATGTTTAGACTGGTTACAATTGTAACAAAACCCCAGCTAAGAGAAGTATTAGGGAGCTTTCACACACTGTGGATTTTGTTGCAGAATTTTCCCTTCATCTAAATAGAGCTTGCAGAAATCCATATACCTGTTTTCCTATTCAAATAAATGGAACTTATTTTAAGTTGCGGAAAATTCTGCAGTGTGTGAAGGCACCCTTAATGGGGTTGTATACCAGCAAGTGGCATTTATCATGTAGAGGAAGCTAATACAAGCCACTTACTAATGTATTGTCATTGTCCATATTGCTTCCTTTGCTGGCTGGATTCATTTTTCCACCACATTATACACCGTTAGTTTCCATGGTTACGACAATCCTGCAATCCATCAGTGGTGCTCATGTTTGCACACTATATAAAAAGGTGCCGGCCCCTCTGGTAGCCAGTACCGTGGGAGCTCACATAGGCGGGTGCTTTTTTCTTTAGTGTGCAGGCATGACCACCACTGATGGATTGCAGGGTGGTCGTAACCATGGAAGTGTAGCAGTGTATAATGTGATGGAAAAATTAATCCAGCCAGCAAAGGAGGCAATATGGACAATAACAATACATTAGTAAAATAAAAAATTCTAGGAACTCGCCGTGCCCCTCACGGAATACCTTGGGGTGTCTTCTTTCCAAAATGGGGTCACTGGTGGCGTAGTTATACTGCCCTGGCAATTTAGGGACCCAAATGTGTGAGAAGTACCTTGCAATCAAAATGTGTAAAAAATGGCCTGCGAAATCCGAAAGGTGCACTTTGGAATATGTGCCCCTTTGCCCACCTTGGCTGCAAAAAAGTGTCACACATGTGGTATCGCCGTACTCAGGAGAAGTTGGGGAATGTGTTTTGGGGTGTCATTTTACATATACCCATGCTGGGTGAGAGAAATATCTTGGCAAAAGCCAACTTTTCCCATTTTTTTATACAAAGTTGGCATTTGACCAAGATATTTTTCTCACCCAGCATGGGTATATGTAAAATGACACCCCAAAACACATTCCCCAACTTCTCCTGAGTACGGCGATACCAGATGTGTAACACTTTTTTGCAGCCTAGATGCGCAAAGGTGCCCAAATTCCTTTTAGGAGGGCATTTTTAGACATTTGGATCCCAGACTTCTTCTCACACTTTCGGGCCCCTAAAAAGCCAGGGCAGTACAGTGGCGGATCCAGAGCCTGGTCTCGGGGGGGGGGGGGGGGGGGGGGCACTTTCAGATTATTTTCTGTCCGCCGCCACAAAACAATGGTGCTTATAGAACAGACTACACAGTGTAGGCTATATGTGTATAACAAACATATTCCACATGAAAACTTACAGTCACTTGGCCCTTGGGGATCTCGGACGCCACTTCCACACTTTGGCCGCGGGCTCGGTGGAGCTGATGTGTTTTATCCTAATGAGAAAGATTTTATAATAAGTATTTGGAGAAGGGGCAGAGGGAGAGCAGAGCAGGGAGAGGCCGGTGCCGCTACTAGGGGGTCATACCATGGGGAGTAATAAAGCCCACCATAATGCCCCCCCCAGTAGTAATAATTCTCCTTATAATGTGACAGTGCAAAAAATACCCCCTTGTAATGCCCCCAGTTGAGCTAATGTCCCCATAGTGCCCCCATAATGTGCCAGTATAAAATACCCCTATATAGTGCCCCTAGTAAATGACCCCATAGTGCTCCACACCCTCCTTCCTCCTAGTGCCCCCCATAATGTACCAGTATAAAATGCTCCAGTAGATGCCCTCAGTGTCCCCCATAATTTGCAAGTATAAAATACCCCTTCTTAGTGCCCCCGTAGATGACCCCATAGTACTCCTCTCCCCCCTTCCCCATAGTACCCACCATAATGTGTCCCAGTATAAAATTGTACTGTACAAAGAGCCCATATAAAATACCCCTTCTTTGTGGCCTCAGTAGATGCCCCTATAGTGCCCCCAATCATGTGCCAGTAATAATAGCCCCCCTGTGCCAGTAATAGCAGCCCCCCTGTGCCAGTAATAGCAGCCCCCAGTAATAACAGCCCCCCCTGTGCCAGTAATAATAGCCCCCCTGTGCCAGTAATAGCAGCCCCCTGTGCCAGTAATAGCAACCCCCAGTAATAACAGCCCCCCCTGTGCTAGTAATTACAGCCCCCCTGTGCCAGTAATAACAGCCCCCAGTAATAAGAGCCCCTCTGTGCCAGTAATAACAGCCCCCAGTAATAAGAGCCCCTCTGTGCCAGTAATAACAGCCCCTCTGAGCCAGTAATAAGAGCCTCCAGTAATAACAGCCCCAGTAATAAGAGCCCCCCTTTGCCAGTAATAACAGCCCCCCTTTGCCAGTAATAAGAGCCCCCCCTTTGCCAATAATAAGAGCCCCCCTTTGCCAGTAATAGTCCCCTTTGCCAGTAATAGCCCCCCCTTTGCCAGTATTAGCCCCCCTTTGCCAGTAATAGCCCCCCTTTGCCAGTAATAGCCCCCCCTTTGCCAGTAATAGCCCCCCCTTTGCAGGTAATAGCCCCCCCTTTGCAGGTAATAGCCCCCCCTTTGCCAGTAATAGCCCCCCTTTGCCAGTAATAGCCCCCCTTTGCCAGTAATAACCGCCCCCAGGTGCCAGTAAAAGTATTGTATATAATGAAAAAAAAAACACACATACTTACCTCCATGTCAGCGATGCAGCCTCTTCTGGCCTGTGTCCCACGCTGTATGGCTCAGGCAGCGCGATGACGTCATCGCGCCGCCTGCGCCGGCCTCTGATAGGCTGCAGACACTAGGCCGGCAGCCTATCAGAGGAAGGGAAAGGGACACGCCTCTCCCTTCCCTGCCGCAGCACAGGCAGGCTTCTGTATCGCTGTCCTGAGGACGGCGATACAGATGACTGGAGATGAGCGCTTCCACAATGGAAGCGCTCATCTCCCTGTGCCCAGCCGCCGCCGCCCGCCGCCAGCTCGGCAATTGCCCCGTTGCCCCCCCCTGGATCCGCCACTGGGGCAGTATAAATACCCCACATGTGACCCCACTTTGGAAAGAAGACACCCCAAGGTATTCAATGAGGGGCCTGGCGAGTTCATAGAATTTTTTATTTTTTTTTGCATAAGTTAGCGGAAATTGATTTTTCTCACTTTCCGCTAACTTAGGACAAAAATTTCAATCTTTCATGGACTCAATATGCCCCTCACGGAATACCTTGGGGTGTCTTCTTTCCGAAATGGGGTCACATGTGGGGTATTTATACTGCCCTCGCTTTTTAGGGGCCCTAAAGCGTGAGAAGAAGTCTGGAATATAAATGTCTAAAAATGTTACGCATTTGGATTCCGTGAGGGGTAATGGTGAGTTCATGTGAGATTTTATTTTTTGACACAAGTTAGTGGAATATGAGACTTAGTAAGAAAAAACAAACAAAAATATATATATATTTCCGCTAACTTGGGCCAAATAAATGTCTGAATGGAGCCTTACAGGGGGGGTGATCAATGACAGAGGGGTGATCAATGACAGGGGGGTGATCACCCATATACACTCCCTGATCACCCCCCTGTCATTGATCACCCCCCTGGTAAGGCTCCATTTAGACATCCGTATGATTTTTACGGATCCATGGATCGGATCCATGGATACATGGATCGGATCCACAAAACACATGCGGACAGTCTGAATGGAGCCTTACAGGGGGGTGATCAATGACAGGGGGTGATCAGGGAGTGTATATGGGTGATCACCCCCCTGTCATTGATCACCCCACTGTAAGGCTCCATTCAGACGTCCGTATGATTTTTACGGATCCATGGATACATGGATCGGATCCGCAAAACACATGCGGACATCTGAATGGAGCCTTACAGGGGGGTGATCAATGACAGGGGTGATCAGGGAGTGTATATGGGTGATCACCCCCCTGTCATTGATCACCCCCCTGTAAGGCTCCATTCAGACGTCCGTATGATTTTTACGGATCCATGGATCGGATCCGCAAAACACATGCGGACGTCTGAATGGAGCCTTACAGGGGGGTGATCAATGACAGGGGGTGATCACGGAGTGTATATGGGTGATCACCCCCCTGTCATTGATCACCCCACTGTAAGGCTCCATTCAGACGTCCGAATGATTTTTATGGATCCATGGATACATGGATCGGATCCGCAAAAGACATGCGGACGTCTGAATGGAGCCTTACAGGGGGGTGATCAATGACAGGGGGGTGATCAATTACAGGGGGTGATCAGGGAGTGTATATGGGTGATCACCCCCCTGTAAGGCTCCATTCAGACGTCCGAATGATTTTAACGGATCCATGGATACATGGATCGTATCCGCAAAACACATGCGGATGTCTGAATGGAGCCTTACAGGGGGTGATCAATGACAGGGGGGTGATCAATGACAGGGGGTGATCAGGGAGTGTATATGGGTGATCACCCCCCTGTAAGGCTCCATTCAGACGTCCGTATGTGTTTTGCGGATCCGATCCATGTATCCGTGGATCCGTAAAAATCATACGGACGTCTGAACGGAGCCTGACAGGGGGGTGATCAATGACAGGGGGGTGATCAATGACAGGGGGGTGATCAATGACAGGGGGGTGATCAGGGAGTTTATATGGGGTGATCATGGGTGATCAGGGGTTTATAAGGGGTTAATAAGTGACCGGGGGGGGGGGGGGAGGGTGTAGTGTAGTGTGGTGTTTGGTGCGACTTTACTGAGCTACCTGTGTCCTCTGGTGGTTGATCCAAACAAAAGGGACCACCAGAGGAGCAGGTATATTAGACGCTGTTATCAAAACAGCGTCTAATATACCTGTTAGGGGTTAAAAAAATATCTGATCTCCAGCCTGCCAGCGAGCGATCGCCGCTGGCAGATTGGAGATCCACTCTCTTACCTTCCGTTCCTGTGCGCGCGCGTTCACAGGAAATCTCGGGTATCGCGGGAGGACGCGTATATGCGTCCACCCAGAAGAGCAGGGCCGCCGGCAGGACGCAATCCTGCGTACGGCGGTCCTGTAGCGGTTAAGGGTACTCTCACACTAGCGGTTTTCTTTTCCGGCACAGAGCTCCGTCCTAGGGGCTCAATACCGGAAAAGAACTGATCAGTTTTATCTTAATGCATTCTGAATGGAGAGCAATCCGTTCAGGATGCATCAGGATGTCTTCAGTTCAGTACCTCTTACGTTTTTTGGCCGGAGAAAATACCGCAGCATGCTACAGTTTTCTCTCCGGCCAAAAATCCTGAACACTTGCCGAAATTCCGGATCCAGCATTAATTTCCATTGAAATGCATTAACGCCGCCCCAAAATGGATCTGTTCTTCCGGTCCATGCATGCGCAGACGTTTTAAATCTGTGAAAATTTGTTATACCGGGTCCGTTTTACCGGATGACACCGGAGAGACGGATCCGGCATTTCAATGCATTTGTCATATTGATCAGGATCCTGATCCGTATGACAAATGCCATCAGTTTGCATATGTTTTGACGGATCCAGCAGGCAGTTCCGGCGACGGAACTGCCTGCCGGAATCCTCTGCCGCAAGTGTGAAAGTACCCCAAGTCTGCCCAGGTTTTCAGTCACTGGATGTATGCATGAGTGTTCTCATCTATTAACATCAAGATCTTGAAAACTCAGAAATTGAAACATAAAATGTATCAGAAAGTTACATTCCCTGACAGTGATTAAAGGGTTTCTGTCACCCCAATGTTCGCTATTAAACATTTATTTTATTTAAGTATGCCCCAGTTTTCAGTGTAATTTTAACTTTTATTATATTCAAATCAGCCTCTAGGAGCAGGGGGGGCGTTGCACCTGCTCCTAGAGGCTCTGTTCGCCCATCTCATTTCCACGCCCTTCTGTCTTGATTGACAGGGCCAGGCCAGCGTTGGTTCTCCCACTGGCCCCGTCTGCTGTGTAAATCTCGCGCCTGCGCCGTCCCGTTCAGTATTCTGCTCAGGTGCAGTGAGAAAGCCGGCTGCTGGAGCGTCCCTTTAAAGGGGTTTTCAGGCTGTTTAATATTGATGACCTATCCTCAGGATAGCAACCAACAGAAGGTAACGGCAGCATCTCCAGTTCTTTCTTTATTGATGTACTTCAAAGAATGTGTACACAAAAAGCCAGACAGCTGTCTGTTTTTTATGTACTACACATTCTTTTAAAGGGAACCTGTCATCTGGATTTTGTGTATAGTGCTGAAGACATGGGTTCCTAGATGTCCGCTAGCACATCCGCAATACCAAGTCCCCATAGCTCTGTGTGCTTTTATTGTGTAAAAAAAACGATTTGATACATATGCAAATTAACCTGAGATGAGTCCTGTATGTGAGATGAGTCAGGGACAGGACTCATCTCAGGTTAATTTGCATATGTAACAAATCGTTTTTTTTACACAATAAAAGCACACAGAGCTATGGGGACTGGGTATTGCGGATGTGCTAGCGGCGATCTAGGAACCCATGTCCTCAGCTCTATACACAAAATCCAGGTGACAGTTTCCCTTTAAGTACGATCAATAAAGAAAGAACTGGAGATGCTGCTGTTACCTTCTGTTGGTTGCTGATCTGTGGACAGCTGAGGATCTGTGGTCGTGGTTTGGCTGGTGCATTCCGGTGAGGTCTGTGGGTGCTGCTCATGAACTTTTGTTTGATACTATCCTCAGGATAGGTCATCAATATCTAAACAGCGGTGGTCCGACACCCAGCACCTGCGCTGATCAGCTGTATGAAGAGGCTGCAGTGCTCCGGTGAGCACAGCGCCATACATTTTATGGTGGCTTTGCTTGGTACTGCAGCTTAGGTCCACTGACTTGAATGGGGCTGAGTTGCACCTAGGCCACGTGATGAACATGAAATCACTGGTCTAGGAAGAGGCTGCAGCACTCAAGTTCTCTTCAAACAGCTGATCGGCGGGGGTGCTGGGAGTCAGACCCCCACAAATCAGAAAATAATGACCTTAAGGTCATCATTATTAAACATCCAGTAAAACCCCTTTAAACATGACGGCCACTTCTTTTCTGAAGGGTGCGCTACCTTCTGACAGAGTGGACTCAGAATCCTGTCACGTCTTCTTCCATTGTGTCTTATTTTCTAGGAATGTTCAGAGAGGTCACCTGAGTCTCCAATGTCCCAGCCTTTTCCTGGAATCATATTTTCAGAGAAATCTTCCTTTTCCGTAATGGTCCCATGCTGAGTCCTGTGATTACTGTGATGGGCGTTCAATTATCTCCAGCTATGTGAGGGCTGAAGGCACGACAGTTACATAATGCCACACGAGTCAGCCTGACCTTTCCCGGAGAAGAATGAGTTGTAAAAAGCCTACTTATTCCAAGAGAGGTAAAGATAGTGCCTGGGGGCCTCCAAAACTGAGCTGTGTACTAAACATAGAGGCAGAGAGTGATGAAATCCGACCAGTCACAAGCCCCAGAAATTGCTCCACTCTCCAGCAGCCATTACACATCTCAGCCGAGCATGGACTCAGCTAATAGGTAGAGCTGTGTGCTTCTAGGAGAAAGTATCCCAATATCATGAGATGCTTAGATACACCACATGATATGATTAGGTACACCAGCTCAGCAGACTGTATCACACATGATAAGCTTTGATAGAGTAGTTCAGAAGACAGTATCACACAAGACAAGCTTAGATACACCACTTAGCAGACATTATTCCACGTGATACAATTAGGTACACCACCTCAGCAGACTGTATCACACATGATAGGCTTAGATATGCCCCCTAAGCAGACAGTATCACACATATAGGGTTAGATATGCCACCTAAGCAGACAGTATCACAGATATAGGGTTAGATATGCCCCCTAAGCAGACAGTATCACACATATAGGGTTAGATATGCCACCTAAGCAGACAGTATCACAGATATAGGGTTAGATATGCCCCCTAAGCAGACAGTATAACACATTATAGACTTAGATATGTAAACTCAGCAGACAGTATCACACATATAGGGGTAGATATGCCACCTAAGCAGACAGTATCACACATATAGGGTTAGATATGCCACCTAAGCAGACAGTATCACACATATAGTGTTAGATATGCCACCTAAGCAGACAGTATCACACATATAGGGGTAGATATGCCACCTAAGCAGACAGTATCACACATATAGTGTTAGATATGCCACCTAAGCAGACAGTATCACACATAGGGTTAGAAACATCAGCTAAGCAGACAGTATAACACATTATAGGCTTAGATATGTCAACTCAGCAGACGTATCACAATAAGGTTAGATACATCAGCTAAAGAAACAGTATCACACATATGATACATACCTCCCAACTTTTTGGAGGGTCAAAGAGGGGCACTTATAGTTCATTGTGTGTAAGTCCATTTTTCCTACATATCTATACACTTTTATAATTTTCTTAGCGCACAATGGCAGAAAATTTTTCTGAATAGGTAGTGAATTAATATACAAAGTGGGGTGTAATATACAGATAGGAACCAGACAAATACTTTCTGGATCAATATTGGAAATGTAACAATTCAAATCCATGCCTCAGAAAAAAAGAGGGACAGAGGGACTTGGGTCAAAAAGAGGGACACTTAGGAAGTCAGGATGAAAAGCTTCCATATAAGACTTTGCTCTGTGACCATAAGTGACACATTTCCCTGACTATCCTCCTCTCAGGGGGACAATTACTCCCTTTTATGGCCGCTGTTACTGATGTGTTGCATTTTTATCTACAAAAAGATGACAATCAATAAGGTGACACAATGTGAGCAATCAGACATGACTGTTCATACTGAGGTGACAGAAGCCATTGTCAGCAGGGTGACAAATACACAGCATGCAACAAAAAGTCATCGATCCCAAGAAGCAGCTGAGCGGCAAACGATACAGTCCGTACAATACACAGTGTGAGGCATCAGAGATGGCTGCACATGCTCAGGACACGGCCACTTAACTGTAGCAGTAAAGACACTCCCATTGAACGGTCAGCTTGATATAAATTTAGCAGTGCAATGAATGGGGAGATCTCTGGATCCATGTGAGGTACAGGGCTGGTTCTAGCTTTGTTAGGGCTCATGCACACAAATGTGTGCCAGTCATTCTGTGCATTGGGTCCCCAATGCACGGGCACAATCCGTGCAGTTGACGCAGACAAATGCAGACCCATTCAACATAAATGGGTACGTGATCCATCTGCACTGCAAAAAATATAGAACATGTTCTATTTTTTTGCGGTGTGGAGGCACAGAGAGAAACCCCACTCCATAATGCTTCTGGTCTGTCATACGATATGCACACGGCTGTGTACATGAGACCTTAAAAAGAGATTGCCATGCACTATTTGATGCCTGATTTTAATTTTTTACATCAGTCATGGGATAACCCCTTTAACTCCTAAACAGGTAAAGAGAGGCCAAAACTGACACTTTCAGTGTGTTTCTGTCACGGTCCCTCCAGTGACAGAGGTTAGAAGATCTGAGAGACTGGCTGCAGATTAGGTCATTTGACAGACTATCTGTTTTCACTTGTTGCAGTGTTGTTGTTGGTAATGACCACACCTCTTGTCTCAGGTGTAGCTTGTGGTCATTACTGCTTCTCTATTTAGTCTGGACTCACACTTCATACCATGTGGTTGATATTCTCTGCCTGGAGTTGGAAGAGCTGGTGTGTGGTCCTCATCTAAGTTCCTGCTCATCCATTTTCTATTGAAGATAAGTGTACTTCTCTTTGTATTTTGTTGTTCCCATTTGCTCGTTGTTTACTAGGCCTAAGGGAGACGCTTGTTCGTTCATCTGGGAAGGAACCAGTAGTCTCAGACCCTGTCACTAATCCTAGGGATTTTCAGGATTTCTAGGTTTCCGGTGTATGAATATTCCCACCTTCAGGGTCTATTCATACTGACAAGAGTCAGGGCTAGGTTTAGGGTTTCAGTAAGTGGTCACCATTTCCCGTTCCCTAGCATTGAGGCCTAGTTCCTGGTCATTTTCCTTCTGTTTTCATTCTGGTATTCCTCCCCTCCCCCTACACATTATCAACCACTGAAAAACGGCCATTTTGTTTGTGTCAGTGCAGCAATGGATATGATTTCTGCACTGGTCGGACAACTGCAGGGGCTGTCTTTGGAGGTAGCTGACCTCCGCATGACATTCTCACAGAGCTAGAGACCACAGGCGGCTGGTTCCGGCAGCGGGAACCAGGCCTGCCCTGAACCTAAGGTCCCTCTCCCGGACAGATTTTCCGGGGGAAGTGACAACTTTATTCGGTTCAGGGAGTCAAGCAAATTATATTTTAGACTACGTCCTAACTCTTCTGGGGACGAGAGTCAAAGAGTGGGTATAATCATTTTGTTACTTAACGGTGACGCTAAATCTTGGGCTTTTTCGTTGTCGACCGGATCACAGCCCCTCCGGTTGGTAGATTAATTTTTCAGAGCTCTAGGTCTTATCTACAATGACCCAGATCGGATCTCCCTGGTCGAGACTAAGTTGCGTGGCTTATGGCAGGGAAAGCGTTCTACGGAGACCTATTGCTCTGAATTTAGGACATGGGCTACGGATATGGAGTGAAATGATTCAGCTCTCCGTAGTCAATTCTGTCAAGGGTTATTCGAGAGCCTGAAGGACGCGTTGGTTTTTCACGAAGTCATTGGGTCATTGGAGGCGGCCATGTCTCTTGCTGTACGTATTGATAGACGCTTGAGAGAGAGATCTAAGGTTCCTCCATCTCAGGACGTATTATTATATAAGGTGGCGACCTCCTCCGACACTTTAGGTAGAGAGACACTTGAATTCATGTCTGGTGACAAACCAATGCAGCTGGGAGGAGCTACTCTTGGACCTTGTGATAAGAACTTTAGGCTTAAGAAGAGACTCTGCTTTTTCTGTGGAAAAAGGGGACATTTTGTTAACGTATGTCCTTATGTTCAGCGCCATGGTGAAAAAGAAAAAAAAAAGTTTAATCCTCATCTCACTCTTGGTGGTGTGGGTGGGGAATCTGAGAATTTACTTTTGTCATTTGCCGGTAGTACCCGTTTTCTCCTGTTTGCCGAGGTGGTGCTAGATTTCAAAACTGTGGGAATTGAAGTGTTTGACAGTTGAGGCAGGGGTTAACCTAGTTGATGGTCAGTTTGGTCCATATGCATGGGTTGACAACAAGTGCATTAGACAAAAATATTTTGGTGTTTGCAATTGATTATGCTCCACTCACACAAAAATGTTTGTCCCAAATAGTGCAGGACATCCGTTTAACTCTTTAGCTACCAGCGCCGTAGCGCTGTGCAAGCATGACGTCGCTCACGTGTGCAGCGGGTGTCATGGCCTTGAAACAGCAGAGACCTGCGGCTAATTACCGCAACCGGCAATAATGCCAATCGCGGTAATTAAATGCTTTAAATGCCGTGATCAAGTGAGATCACAGCACCTGAATGCGCATAAAACCCCATGCGGCCAATCTGGCCTTCAGTACATGCGCTGAATGCTCCGAATCTTTACGAAGAAATGCAGAGCATTAATGCTGCAATTCCTATTTTGGCCACCAAATGGCAGACCAAGATACCAAATGAGCAAAATGCAAAGTAATTGTCATTTTTTAAATCGCAAAAAGATCAAAATGAAAAATTCAAAAACATCATTTAAAGGATCATTTATGAGCCTTAAAATGATGATAAAAAAAGTAAAAAAAAGTTAAAAAATATATAAAAAATAAAAAAAATATAAAAAGTTTAAGTCACCCCCCTTTCCGTATAATAAAACAAAAAAATAAAAATACCTAAATAACAATAAATATAAACATCCTGGGTTTCACCGCGACCGAAAACGCCCATAGTATTAAAATCTAAAAAAGAAAAAACAATCCAAAACGGCGAATGGCGTAACAGAAAAAAGGGTCAAAATGGCCGATTTGCCATTTTTTCATTGCTTCTCTTACCCCAAAAAAATGAAATAAAATGTGATCCAGAAGTCATGCACACTTCAAAATGGTATCAATAAAAACTATGAATTGTCCCGCAAAAAATGAGCCCCTAAACAGCTCAGTGGACATACTGTAAGTATAAAAAGGTTATGGGGGTTAGAATATGGTGATGTAAAAAAATAAATAAAATAATTCTCAAAGTTTAAATTTATTTTTACACTATTTACACATAAAAACCTATACGTATGGGGTATCGTTGTAATCATACTGACCCAGAGAATGAAAGGCATGGGTTAGTTTTGCCGTAAACAAAACCCGTAAAACGGTGGTGGGATTGCGTTTCTTTTCCAGTTCCACCCCATTTGGATTTTTTTTTCCTGCTTTCCACCACATTTGTTGCCATAATTTATGGTGGCATTAGAAAGTACAACTTGTCCCGCAAAAAAATAAGCCCTCATACAGCTATATGACTGGAAATATAAAAAAGTTATGGCTCACGGAAAATGGGATAGAAAAATGAAAACGCAAAAATGAAAAAAAAAAACTCCGGTATCCTTAGGGTTAAAAGTGTGTGATTTTCATCAAGAATCCATTTTGTGTTTTGTGCTGGAGGGTCTGCCTGCTTCCTTGGTGCTAGGTTTACCATGGTTAAGCAAACATAATTCTACCATCGATTGGCAAGCGAGACAGATTCTTGATTGGAGTGATTATTGCATAGGCAACTGTCTTAGTACATCGCTTTCTGTTGTAACCACAAAATTTGTACCTTTGTTTATTTCAGATTTTTCTGATGTATTCTCTGGAAGTGGAAACCAGGAGTTACCTCCACATTGGGAGTATGATTGCCCCGTTAACCTTGTTCCCGGAGCTAGGTTGCCCAAGTCTCGGTTGTATAATCTTTCTGAACCCGAAAGAGCAGCCATGCGAGAATAGATCAGTGAGAGTTTGGCTAAAGGTCATATTAGACCATCCAAATCCCCAGTGGACGCAGTGTTCCTCCTTGTTAAGAAAAAGGATGAAACTCTTAGGCCATGTTTGGACTTCCGTGAGCTTAATCACATTACTGTCCGTGATCCTTATCCCCTTCATTTGATCCTGGATTTGTTCAATCAGATTGTTGGTGCCAAGGTGTTCTCTAAGTTGGATTTGAGGGGGGGGGGGGGCATATAATCTGGTAAGGATCAATGAGGGGGACGAATAGAAGACGGCCTTTAATACCCCTTAAGGTCATTTTGAGAATATGGTCATGCCTTTTGGGTTAACCAATGCCCCTGCGGTTTTTCAACATTTCATCAATGACATCTTTCATCATCTAGTGGGCAGGTTTGTGGTGGTGAATCTGGATGATATTCTAATTCATTCTCCTGACATGGAGACGCATCAGGATCACGGGAGACAAGTGTTACAGATCCTAAGAGATTAAATTGTATGCTATATTGGAAAAGTGAGTATTTCATGAAGTGCAATTCCTGGGTTACTTAATCTCATCTTCAGTGATTCAGAAGATCCTGGTCCGATATTGGTTGATGGGGTAGTAATATCCACCCTTTATCCCGACCTTGAGGCAGAGGTGTGGGAGGCCCAGGGAGATGCACTGGAGTCCTGTCCTCCGGGTAAGTTGTTTGTTCCTTCCAAATTACTATTATCACATGAATCACCGCAATTAAGACATAACGTTTATTGATATATCATAGTAAAAAATAGGCCCAAATTTTAAAATGAGGCAAGGACACACCAAACATCTAATCAATGCGAACTCACAATGCCTCCAAAACAATACAAAACATATTCAAATAGGCAAGGACAGGAGGGAGGATAGATTGGAGAGATAGGGGTACTGGGATGCTGCCCCTAAGTGACCATGAAAAATCACACCAATGGTACTCCCTCACTAGACTTTCCCTTACTGTCCCTTAATAAGGCAACAGTGACTGCCCAGCTTCGTCAAGAGCAAAGGAAACAGAAAGGGAATAAATTATTATCCAAAACGTGACTCAATGGTCCCAGGTGCAATTATGCTATGTTGTTCCAACGCGTTTCTTTGTCATCCGCCAAATCATCAGGGGACCAGTTTGCAAATTATCAAACCTTCCTATATGCGTCTCAAAAAACTCCTGAAACAACGTATATGAATATTCATGGTGGTCACATCCAATATATACATCATTAAGAATCCTTATATAGCTACTTAGCTTTCATGGTATGTTATTGTGGTTCAGCTGTAGTCATATCCTCAAATTTGCGTATGGCAGCATCTCTAATTGTCCTGCAGTGGCGCCACTGCAGGACGATTAGAGATGCTGCCATATACAAATTTGAGGATATGACTACAGCTGAACCACAATAACATACCATGAAAGCTAAGTAGCTATATAAGGATTCTTGATGATGTATATATTGGATGTGACCACTATGAATATTCATATACGTTGTTTCAGGAGTTTTACGAGACGCATATAGGAAGGTTTGATAATTTGCAAACTGGTCCCCGTTGTTTCAGGAGTTTTATGAGACTGTACTGTCACGGTTAGAAGATGTGAAAGACTGGCAGCACGTTAGGTCATCTGACAGCCTGTTTTCACTTGTTGCAGTGTTGTTGGTAATAACCTTACCTCTCGTCATTACTGCTCCTCTATTTAGTCTGGACTTACACTTCATACCATGCGGTTGATATTCTCTACCTGGAGTTGGAAAAGCTGGTGTGTGGTCAATTGAGTTCTTGATCATCCATTTTCTATTGAAGACAAGTGTACTTCTCTTGGTATTTTGCTGTTCCCATTTGCTCGTTGTTTACTAGGCCTCAGGGAGATGCTTGTTCGTTCATCTGGGAAGAAACCAGTGGTCTTAGACTGTGTCACTAATCCTAGGGCTTTTCAGGGTTTCTAGGGCCTAGGTTTCAGGTGTATGAATATTCCAACCTTTAGGGTCTATTCATACTGACAGGAGTCAGGGCTAGGTTTAGGGTTTCAGTAGGTGGTCACCATTTCCCTTTCCCTAGCCTTGAGGCATAGTTCTTGGTCATTTTCCTTTTGTTGTCATTCTGGTGTTCCTCCCCTCCCCCTACACTGTGACAGTTTGTGAGTAAGACCGATCACATGACTCCTCCTTTCCATTGGAAAAACCTGAGCAGACTTTGTAGTACCCCAAACCTGGGGGTACTTCTACTATATGTCTTTAATTAAGGAGTATTTCTTTAATTGCTGCATTCTTACATGTATTTCAATGCAATGCTATATCACGTGAGATGCATCATGTCATTTAGTTTAGCAGGGGATGTAATAGTTGGCAATGGCTGGTTGTAACAGGGCTTCCACCCTGTACCACCCCTTCTGCTAGAATGGGCTGGTCCAACTTCCTGCCAAATGGGGGAAGTCTAGAGTCAGTCTGGAAGAGAGTGCAGAGCAGAGAGAGGAGTTGGGAGGCAGCTTGTAGAGCACCATCTTTGGAGTAGAGAAGCAGCTCAAAGACTATCAACTCTGAGGAAGCACATCTGAGAGTCAGGATCCAAATACCTTTCTCAAGCCAGAACGTTGAGAAGTAGCTCGTAGAGCACCCACTATCAAGAACTGAAGGAAAGACTCAAGTGAAGCCTTGGTATTCCAGACAGCAGAGTGAATTGTGATATCGCTCTTATAGACACTCCTGTGAGGTGACTATGGCTAAAGACACCCACTAGGCCAGCAACATCTAAGAGCAGAACTGCAGCCATCCAACCTGTCACCATACCTCCTCAGCTGTTGCCAGATAATAATTGCAGCTAAAGTTTGCTGCTACTGTGTGTATTTCAAGTTCTTTGTTGCAATTCATAAAAAGAACTTTGTTATGTTTAGCTCTGCCCTCATTCTTTAGTACCATAACTACTATAACGATCACTGCAACGTACCCCAGGGAGTAATGGCCTGAGGTAGGACAGCTTGACACTACAAGGCTACATCAGGGCCACTACCACTCCCATCCTGTACACCAGCTACCACAGAGGCTCGATGGAAATTCAATATGGCGGCTTTCAAAAATGATGAGGCTGACTAAAATGTTTCCCCCACCAAATAATGCAATCTCCCTCCCAATCACTACTTTAACACATTGTAAATAATTTTTCTACAAATTACACCAGATAAAAGGCTGTGTCCAGACTTCTGCCTCACCCTCTTTATATTTTTTGTCCCTACAATACTGACCATTACAGCAGGACAGAGACCCAAATCAGATTCTCAGGTACTGTAGTGGGCCAGTGAGAATCTGCAAAGAACACTGACCACTGACCCAAAATTGCACCAAAGTAAAAGAAAAAACTAAAAAAATGGGCACAGTTTGTAGTAAATTTTATTTTTCCCTGATGACTTCAAAGGCTTGTCATGCCCTGCTCGGATGGTGTGCGGAGGTCTGTCAGATTGGCAGCACGTGTCTAACCTTTTGTTTGTTTTGGAATCATGCTGGATCCGCCTTTCTTCAGGTGCTCTGGGTGGGGTCATTGGCTTAAATTGCCTTCAATCCCAGAGGGCTGTGGGGGTTATACAATTCATTCTGGTCTTGGATTCAGGAAGGAAGGATTGTCTGTTCCAGCTCAGATAAGTTTCGTTTCTGTTTATGTTGTTTGCGGTCTAGGCTATTTGTGTGTCTTCTGCCCCTTCTCCCCTTTCACCATCTCAGGGATTCTAGGGTGTTTTGCAGTCCAGGCACGAGGACACTTCATACCTACCATCAAGGTCTAAATGTGGGCTTAGCAGCATAGGGAGAGAAGTCAGGGATGTGCTAGGAGGTGACCTGTCCCCAGCATCTAGCCTAGACACTTGTGTATTTGGTTGTCTGTGTATCTGAGTTCCTGTCCGCTGTGACATTATAACCCGCCATACTGTGACTGCCATTACTCAGCGGTTTTGTGATGGCATCAATTGATGCACTGGTTGACCGCATGCAGGGATTATCCCTAGAGGTTGCGGATCTGCGTAGTTCGGTCACACAGTGTCAGAGTGCTCTGGCATCAGGTCCACGTCAAATTGGTGGGGAGCCTAAAGTCGCTCTTCGAGAAATTTACAGGGGGTGCAGATGATTTTATCTGCTTTAAAGAGTCATGCAAACTGTATTTTCGACTGCGTCCATTTTCGTCAGGTGATGAAAGTCAGAGGGTTGGTATCATCATGTCTCTGCTTAAAGGGGACGCGCAATCCTGGGCTTTTTCTCTGCCACCCGGTTCTCTGGCCCTCCGGTCGGTGGAGGAATTTTTCAAAGCCCTAGGATTGATTTACGATGACCCAGATCGGGTCTCAATGGCAGAATCTAAATTGCGTAACTTATTACAGGCTGAATATACTGCAGAGGTTTACTGCGTAGAGTTTAGGAGATGGTCTACTGAGTCAGGTTGGAACAACCCTGCATTACGTAGTTAGTTTTGTCAGGGGTTATCTGAGAGGTTGAAAGATGCCCTGGCTTTTCATGAGTACCCGGATACTCTAGAGAATGCCATGTCTTTGGCTATACGGTTGGATAGACGTATCAGAGAGAGGTGTAAGGGTCCCTCCGCGCAAGGGATCCCTTCTGCGTGTGGTTTCGTCTGCCCAGGGTGATATTACTTATAACTCTGGGGTAGTGGAGGAACCCATGCAGTGGGGTCAAATATCTTTTCGTTCTGATAGGAAAAACTTTAGGAGATTACATAAACTATGTTACTACTGTGGATAAAGTGACCATTTTGTTTTTGCTTGTCCTTTTGTTAAACCGCATGATGATATGAAAGAAAAAAAAATTGTCCTGGTAGCGTGAATGAAGTAGTGGAACAAGGTATGCAAGCTCCCTGTAATTCTCGTTTTCTCCTTCCAGCTATGGTGGCGCTAGACTCAAGAAAATTTTCTGTGGAGGTATTCATTGACTGTGGTGCTGGGTTAAACCTCATTGACTTTCTTTTTCAAAATCTGGGTCTAAGTACGTGCACTTTAGAAAGGGAGATTACGGTGTTTGCAATAGATTCTTCACCTCTCTCTTAAAGGAGTCTCACTCATATTGCACATGGTATTCAGTTGAGGGTGGGTGATTCACATGTAGAGTTTATATCTTGTTTTGTCATGAGGGATTTGCCTGCTCCTATAGTCCTAGGTTTACCGTGGTTGACAAAACATAATCCAATTATTGATTGGCAAGCAAGACAAATTATTGGTTGGGGAGAATTTTGTTCGGAGAATTGTCTTGGCACATCTATCTCTGTGGTGTCCACTGCGGTTCTACCTCAATATCTCTCAGACTTTGCGGATGTCTTTTCGGAGGGTGGGACCCAGGAATTGCCCCCTCATCGTGACTATGATTGTCCAGTTAATCTCATCCCAGGAGCTAAATTGCCAAAGTCTCGCCTTTATAATCTTTCCCAACCTGAAAGAGAGGTCATGCGAAAGTATATCGCCGAGAGTTTGGCAAAAGGTCATATTAGGCCATCTAAGTCTCCGGTGGCAGTAGGTTTTTTCTTTGTCAAGAAAAAGGATGGATCACTGAGACCTTGCTTAGATTTTCGGGAATTGAACCGTATTACGGTCCGAGATCCGTATCCCCTTCCTTTGATCTCCGACCTTTTTGATCAGATTGTTGGTGCCAGGGTGTTCTCCAAGTTGGATTTGAGAGGGGCCTACAATCTGATCAGAATCAAAGAAGGGGATGAGTGGAAGACGGCCTTCAACACGCACGAGGGTCATTTTGAGAATCTGGTTATGCCTTTTGGGTTGACGAACGCATCAGCGGTATTTCAGCGATTCGTCAATGACATTTTTCATCACTTGGTGGGGAGGTTCGTGGTAGTTTACTTAGATGACATTTTAATTTACTCTCCTGAAGACCCATCAGGATCATGTGAGACAGGTTTTGACGATCCTTCAGGAGAATAAGTTATATGCCAAATTCGAAAAATGTGTGTTTTCTGTGCAGGAGCTTCTGTTTTTGGGATATTTGCTTTCCGACTCTGGTTTTCGTATGGACCCCGAAAAAGTCCGGGCGGTTCTGGAATGGGACCGACCAGAGAATCAGAAAGCTTTGATGCGGTTTTTGGGGTTTACTAACTATTATAGAAAATGTATTCTAAACTATTCCACCATTGTTAAACCTCTGACTGATATGACAAAGAAGGGCACTGACGTCTCTGTTTGGTCGGAGGAGGCATTGCAGGCCTTTTCGACTATTAAGGAGTGTTTTGCGTCTGCTCCCATTCTGGTGCAGCCCGATGTGTCTCAACCATTCGTGGTGGAGGTGGATGCATCAGAAGTGGGGGTGGGAGCGGTACTGTCGCAGGGTTCTTCTCCTGGCAAATGGGTCCCGTGTGCTTTCTTTTCCAAGAAACTCTCGGTCGCCGAGAGGAACTATGATGTGGGAGATAGAGAGCTGCTGGCTATAAAGTTGGCCTTTGAGGAATGGCGTCACTGGTTGGAGGTGGCTTCTCACCCCGTTACTGTTTATACGGATCATAAGAATTTGGCTTACCTGCAATCTGCCAAGCGTCTGAACCCTAGACAGGCCAGATGGTCACTGTTTTTTACCAAATTCTATTTTGTTGTTACTTTTCGTCCGGGGGTCAAAAACATCAAGGCAGATGCGTTGTCTCGCAGTTTTCCTGGGGGAGGTGATTCAGAGGATCCTGCTCCGATTTTTGCTGACGGGGTTGTGGTTTCCGCTCTGTATCCCGAATTGGAGATGGAGGTGTTGGGAGGGGGCTCCTGGTTCCTGTCCCCCAGGGAGGTTGTTTGTTCCCGAAGAACTGCGATACAAGGTTTTCAAGGAACATCACGATACTGTCCTTGCCGGACATCCTGGTGGTAAGTCCACCTGTGACCTTGTGTCTCGGAGGTTCTGGTGGCCCGGGTTACGTAGGAGCATTGAGGATTACGTGGCAGCGTGTGAGACCTGTGCACGATCTAAGGTTGCTCATACTCGACCGGCTGGTTCACTCCTTCCTTTATCTATTCCGTCTCGTCCTTGGACGCACTTGTCCATGGACTTTAATACGGATCTGCCGAGCTCCTCGGGGAAAACAGTAATTTTGGTGGTAGTTGATCATTTTAGCAAGATGACTCATTTTATATCGTTAACTAGTCTGCCTAATGCCAAGACTCTTGCGCAAATTTTTGTTGACAATATCGTGAGATTGCATGGTATTCCTTCGGATGTGGTTTCTGATAGGGGCATGCAGTTTGTCTCCAGGTTCTGGAGGGCGTTCTGCTCTCGGCTTGGCATTCAACTTTCGTTCTCTTCGGCTTTCCATCCGCAGTCGAATGGACAGATGGAGCGTACTAATCAGAACCTGGAGACCTACTTGAGGTGCTTTGTGGCGGAGAATAAGGAGGACTGGTCCTCATTCCTGCCCTTAGCGGAGTTTGCTTTGAATAACCGTAGACAGGAATCCACGGGTAAGTTGCCATTTTTTGGCGCATATGGTTTTCATCCTCAGTTTGGTACCTTTTCTGGGACTAGTTCCTCTGGGATGCCAGAGGAGGAAAGGTTTTCTTCTACCTTATCCTCTATCTGGCGGAGGATACAAGTGAATTTGGAGACGATGGGTGAGAGATATAAGCAAATGGCTGACAGGAGACATGTGACTGGTCCGGACCTGTGTGTGGGTGATCTGGTGTGGTTGTCCACTAAAAACATTAAATTGAGAGTGCCATCTTGGAAACTGGGTCCAAGATTTATCGACCCGTACAAAATATCTGTGCTGATCAATCCAGTAGCGTTTCGACTGGATCTTCCGCAGACTTGGAGGATCCATGATGTGTTCCATAGATCTTTATTGAAAAAATATGTGAGACCAGTGGAACCATCGCCATTGCCCCCTCCTCCTGTTCTGGTCGATGGGAATTTAGAGTTCAAGATCTCCAGGATTCTTGATTCTAGAGTTCTTCCGGGTTCCCTTCAGTACCTGGTACACTGGAGGGGATAGGGCCCCGAGGAGAGGATGTGGGTTCCGGCACTGGAGGTCAACGCCAGCCGACTGGTTAGGGCTTTTCACAGAGCCCACCCGGATAAGGTTGGTCTGGGGTGCCCGGAGGTCACCTGTAGAAGGGGGGGTACTGTCATGCCCTGCTCGGATGGTGTGCGGAGGTCTGTCAGATTGGCAGCACGTGTCTAACCTTTTGTTTGTTTTGGAATCATGCTGGATCCGCCTTCCTTCAGGTGCTCTGGGTGGGGTCATTGGCTTAAATTGCCTTCAATCCCAGAGGGCTGTGCGGGTTATACAATTCATTCTGGTCTTGTATTCAGGAAGGAAGCATTGTCTGTTCCAGCTCAGATAAGTTTCATTTCTGTTTGTGTTGTTTGCGGTCTAGGCTATTTGTGTGTCTTCTGCCCCTTCTCCCCTTTCACCATCTCAGGGATTCTAGGGTGTTTTGCAGTCCAGGCACGAGGAGACTTCATACCTACCATCAAGGTCTGAATGTGGGTGTAACGGACCGTTTCAGCAGACAAGGGGTTAAAATCCGTTTAGGCGATATGCCCCTTTCTGAGAGACAGGCACAGCTACTGCAGAACACCAAACTCCCGAACTGGATACAAAATAGCACTCCAAACTGGAACCTCGCGAATAGCTGCCAGCAGACGAACAGGAAAAGCATACAATCAGCTTACACTCCTGGCAATCAGTCTCTAACAGCATACAGGGAATCCCCCCAATAACGAGACAAGGCTCCGTCTTGAGGGTCAAGCAGTGGTCTGACATGCTGGCACACCCAGACTGGTTTTTATTACAGTTGTTGCAAATACAGGACAGATACAACACATCCCCACAATGCATCATGGTTTCCTCCTCTCTGTCCCGGAGACAACCGAGGGCAATCCAATTATCTCTCAGGACAAAGGGAGGTCGCCAATACACATGTGGAGACAACAGGACAGACATCACCATTTAAACACACAATGGGACAATAGAAACACACCCACACAAAATCCTCCCCTCTGCCGGTGATGATTATTGAACACAGTGACGAATATAATTATGAAAGGCAGAGAAATACAGTTTTATAAAACATATCACAGGAACCCCAAAACATGCAATAACCCCATAACCAATATATCCTCGGAACCAGGGGATCTGGGTGAACCACATATCCAAAATTCACCCACATCCGTTCAGTAGTTTGGAAGATACAGTTTTATGCCAGTTACACCGAAAATATACAAGTTATACAGAAAATAGTCACTAATAAATGTGTCCCCTGTTTGGTAGTTTCAAACTACTAAATGATGTCTCTGTGCACCAAATACAGGCAAGATAGCACCGTGTTGAAAAGTCAGAAC
Source organism: Bufo gargarizans (assembly GCF_014858855.1). NCBI lineage: Eukaryota > Metazoa > Chordata > Amphibia > Anura > Bufonidae > Bufo > Bufo gargarizans. The sequence goes on from NC_058081.1 coordinate 524,374,059, forward strand.
AGTGTCTGTGATTTAAAATGGCCGCTATCTATTGTTCTCACCATGTGCTTCATCCATTGTTATCACCATGGGAATAGTAATATCCAAGCAAGTAAGGCAAATGATGCAATCCAGGGACAGAGGGCTCAATCCCAAGTGCCTTAAGACCCAATAACTTAAGGGACCATAATCCCAGGGCAGGAGGCTGGCAAACAGCCCCCTCCAAAACACCGTGGCGAGGTTGGTTTCGCCACAGTGGGCTTAGCAGCATAGGGAGAGAAGTCAGGGATGTGCTAGGAGGTGACCTGTCCCCAGCATCTAGCCTAGACACTTGTGTATTTGGTTGTCTGTGTATCTGAGTTCCTGTCCGCCGTGACAAGGCTATTCACACCTTTGGGGGCAATTTGTTTTTATTATTTCATAGTACTCATTTTTAGCTAAAAATCATTTTTTAAATTGGTCTTTATTACAAATATGGAACCCTTTTTTCTATACAGAAAAAGTGTTTTTTCCCCCAAAAAACATTGTGCTAAAAACACAGAAACAGTTGCACATGTCAGAAAAGCGCATTTATTCCAAACGTTAGATTTTTCAAGATATTTATGCTATCTCTTATACATATAAAAATGAATTTCTGTCTGTCTGTCTAGACGTCTGTCTGGACGTTCTTTATGCGTGACCAAACGACTGGACCGATCTTCACCAAATTTGGCACACAGGTACATCAGGTGTCCGGAAAGGTTTTAGATTGGGTTTCAGCTCTCTAGGACGTACTGTTGCTGAGATATTACCAAATAATGACCCACATTAGCCAATACATTTTTCTTTACTGTTAAAGGGGTGGCCACTATGAAGGTCACTGTTAAAGGGGTGGTCACTGTTAAAGGGGCGGTCACTGTAAAAGTCACTGTTAAAGGGGCGGTCACTGTAAAAGTCACTGTTAAAGGGGCGGTCACTGTGAAAGTCCCTGTTAAGGGGGCGGTCACTGTGAAAGTCACTGTTAAAGGGGAGGTCACTGTGAAAGTCACTTTTAAAGGGGCGGTCACTGTGGAGGTCTCTATTAAAGAGGTGGGCACCGTGGAAGTCACTGTTAAAGGGGCGACGACTATGAAGGTCACTGTTAAAGGGGCGGTCACTGTAAAAGTCAATGTTAAAGGGGTGGTCACTGTTAAAGGGGCGGTCACTGTGAAAGTCACTTTTAAAGGGGCGGGCACTGTGGAGGTCTCTATTAACCACCTCCCGACCGCTGTACGCATATATGCGTCCGGGAGGTGGTTGCTTTATTCCTCCTGGACGCATATACGCGTCTTCTCGCGAGACGCGAGATTTCCTGTGAACGCGCGCGCACAGGCGCGCGCGCTCACAGGAACGGAAGGTAAGCGAGTGGATCTCCAGCCTGCCAGCGGCGATCGCTCGCTGGCAGGCTGGAGATCCGAATTTTTTAACCCCTAACAGGTATATTAGACGCTGTTTTCATAACAGCGTCTAATATACCTCCTACCTGGTCCTCTGGTGGTCCCTTTTGTTAGGATCGACCACCAGAGGACTCAGGTAGGTCAGTACAGTCCCACCAAACACCACACTACACTACACTACACCCCCCCCCGTCACTTATTAACCCCTTATAAACCCCTGATCACCCCATATAAACTCCCTGATCACCCCCCTGTCATTGATCACCGCCCTGTCATTGATCACCCCCCTGTCAGGCTCCGTTCAGACGTCCGCATGATTTTTACGGATCCGATCCATGTATCCATGGATCCGTAAAAATCATGCGGACGTCTGAATGAAGCCTTACAGGGGGGTGATCAATGACAGGCGGGTGATCACCCATATACACTCCCTGATCACCCCCTGTCATTGATCACCGCCCTGTCAGGCTCCATTCAGACGTCCGCATGATTTTTACGGATCCGATCCATGTATCCATGGATCCGTAAAAATCATGCGGACGTCTGAATGGAGCCTTACAGGGGGGTGATCAATGACAGGCGGGTGATCACCCATATACACTCCCTGATCACCCCCTGTCATTGATCACCGCCCTGTCAGGCTCCATTCAGACGTCCGCATGATTTTTACGGATCCGATCCATGTATCCATGGATCCGTAAAAATCATGCGGACGTCTGAATGGAGCCTTACAGGGGGGTGATCAATGACAGGCGGGTGATCACCCATATACACTCCCTGATCACCCCCTGTCATTGATCACCGCCCTGTCAGGCTCCATTCAGACGTCCGCATGATTTTTACGGATCCGATCCATGTATCCATGGATCCGTAAAAATCATGCGGACGTCTGAATGGAGCCTTACAGGGGGGGTGATCAGTGACAGGGGGGTGATCACCCTGATTACCCTGATCACCCCCTGTCATTGATAACCCCCCTGTAAGGCTCCATTCAGACGTCTGCATGCGTTCTGTGGATCCGATCCATGGATCCATGGATCCGTAAAAAATCAGGCGGATTTCTGAATGGAGCCTTACAGGGGGGGGTGATCAGTGACAGGGGGGTGATCACCCTGAATAACCTGATCACCCCCTGTCATTAATAACCCCCCTGTAAGGCTCCATTCAGACGTCCGCATGCGTTTTGTGGATCCGATCCATGTATCCATGGATCCGTAAAAAATCATGCGGATGTCTGAATGGAGCCTTACAGGGGGGGTGATCAGTGACAGGGGGGTGATTACCCTGATCACCCCCTGTCATTGATAACCCCCCTGTAAGGCTCCATTCAGACGTCCGCATGCGTTCTGTGGATCCGATCCATGTATCCATGGATCCGTAAAAAATCATGCGGATGTCTGAATGGAGCCTTACAGGGGGGGTGATCAGTGACAGGGGGGTGATCACCCTGATTACCCTGATCACCCCCTGTCATTGATAACCCCCCTGTAAGGCTCCATTCAGACGTCCGCATGCGTTTTGTGGATCCGATCCATGTATCCATGGATCCGTAAAAAATCATGCGGATGTCTGAATGGAGCCTTACAGGGGGGGTGATCAGTGACAGGGGGGTGATCACCCTGATTACCCTGATCACCCCCTGTCATTGATAACCCCCCTGTAAGGCTCCATTCAGACGTCCGCATGCGTTTTGTGGATCCGATCCATGTATCCATGGATCCGTAAAAAATCATGCGGATGTCTGAATGGAGCCTTACAGGGGGGGTGATCAGTGACAGGGGGGTGATCACCCTGATTACCCTGATCACCCCCTGTCATTGATAACCCCCCTGTAAGGCTCCATTCAGACGTCCGCATGCGTTCTGTGGATCCGATCCATGGATCCATGGATCCGTAAAAAATCATGCGGATGTCTGAATGGAGCCTTACAGGGGGGGTGATCAGTGACAGGGGGGTGATCACCCTGATTACCCTGATCACCCCCTGTCATTGATAACCCCCCTGTAAGGCTCCATTCAGACGTCCGCATGCGTTCTGTGGATCTGATCCATGTATCCATGGATCCGTAAAAATCATGCGGACGTCTGAATGGAGCCTTACAGGGGGGGTGATCAATGACAGGGGGGTGATCAGGGAGTCTATATGGGTGATCACCCCCCTGTCATTGATCACCCCCCTGTCATTGATCACTCCCCCCCTGGTAAGGCTCCATTCAGCCATTTTTTTTGGCACAAGTTAGTGGACATTTTTTGTTTGTTTTTGTTTTTTCTTACAAAGTCTCATATTCCACTAACTTGTGTCAAAAAATAAAATCTCCCATGAACTCACCATACCCCTCACGGAATCCAAATGCGTAAACATTTTTAGACATTTATATTCCAGACTTCTTCTCACGCTTTAGGGCCCCTAAAAAGCCAGGGCAGTATAAATACCCCACATGTGACCCCATTTCGGAAAGAAGACACCCCAAGGTATTCCGTGAGGGGCATATTGAGTCCATGAAAGATTGAAATTTTTGTCCTAAGTTAGCGGAAAGTGAGACTTTGTGAGAAAAAAAAACAAAAAAAAATCAATATCCGCTAACTTATGCAAAAAAAATAAAAAATTCTAGGAACTCGCCATGCCCCTCATTGAATACCTTGGGGTGTCTTCTTTCCAAAGTGGGGTCACATGTGGGGTATTTATACTGCCCTGGCTTTTTAGGGGCCCGAAAGTGTGAGAAGAAGTCTGGGATCCAAATGTCTAAAAATGCCCTCCTAAAAGGAATTTGGGCCCCTTTGCGCATCTAGGCTGCAAAAAAGTGTCACACATGTGGTATCGCCGTACTCAGGAGAAGTTGGGGAATGTGTTTTGGGGTGTCATTTTACATATACCCATGCTGGGTGAGAAAAATATCTTGGTCAAATGCCAACTTTGTATAAAAAAATGGGAAAAGTTGTCTTTTGCCAAGATATTTCTCTCACCCAGCATGGGTATATGTAAAATGACCCCCCAAAACACATTGCCCAACTTCTCCTGAGTACGGCGATACCAGATGTGTGACACTTTTTTGCAGCCAAGGTGGGCAAAGGGGCACCTTTCGGATTTCGCAGGCCATTTTTTACACATTTTGATTTCAAGGTACTTCTTACACATTTGGGCCCCTAAATTGCCAGGGCAGTATAACTACGCCACAAGTGACCCCATTTTGGAAAGAAGACACCCCAAGGTATTCCGTGGGGGGCACGGCGAGTTCCTAGAATTTTTTATTTTTTGTCACAATTTAGCGGAAAATGATGATTTTTCATTTTTTTTCTTTTTTCCTTACAAAGTCTCATATTCCACTAACTTGCGACAAAAAATAAAAAATTCTAGGAACTCGCCATGCCCCTCACGGAATACCTTGGGGTGTCTTCTTTCCAAAATGGGGTCACTTGTGGGGTAGTTATACTGCCCTGGCAATTTAGGGGCCCAAATGTGTGAGAAGAACTTTGCAATCAAAATGTGTAAAAAATGCCCTGCAAAATCCGAAAGGTGCACTTTGGAATATGTGCCCCTTTGCCCACCTTGGCAGCAAAAAAGTGTGACACATCTGGTATCGCCGTACTCAGGAGAAGTTGGGCAATGTGTTTTGGGGTGTCATTTTACATATACCCATGCTGGGTGAGAAAAATATCTTGGTCAAATGCCAACTTTGTATAAAAAAATTGGAAAAGTTGTCTTTTGCCAAGATATTTCTCTCACCCAGCATGGGTATATGTAAAATGACAGCCCAAAACACATTCCCCAACTTCTCCTGAGTACGGCGATACCAGATGTGTGACACTTTTTTGATGCCAAGGTGGGCAAAGGGGCACATATTCCAAAGTGCACCTTTCGGATTTCACCGGTCATTTTTTACACATTTTGATTGCAAAGTTACTTCTCACACATTTGGGCCCCTAAATTGCCAGGGCAGTATAACTACCCACAAGTGACCCCATTTTGGAAAGAAGACACCCCAAGGTATTCCGTGAGGGGCATGGCGAGTTCCTAGAATTTTTTATTTTTTGTCGCAAGTTAGTGGAATATGAGACTTTGTAAGGAAAAAAGAGAAAAAAAAAAATCATCATTTTCCGCTAACTTGTGACAAAAAATAAAAAATTCTAGGAACTCGCAGTGCCCCTCACGGAATACCTTAGGGTGTCTTCTTTCCAAAATGGGGTCACTTGTGGCGTAGTTATACTGCCCTGGCAATTTAGGGGCCCAAATGTGTGAGAAGAACTTTGCAATCAAAATGTGTAAAAAATGCCCTGCAAAATCCGAAAGGTGCACTTTGGAATATGTGCCCCTTTGCCCACCTTGGCAGCAAAAAAGTGTGACACATCTGGTATCGCCGTACTCAGGAGAAGTTGGGGAATGTGTTTTGGGGTGTCATTTTACATATACCCATGCTGGGTGAGAAAAATATCTTGGTCAAATGCCAACTTTGTATAAAAAAATGGGAAAAGTTGTCTTTTGCCAAGATATTTCTCTCACCCTGCATGGGTATATGTAAAATGACACCCCAAAACACATTCCCCAACTTCTCCTGAGTACGGCGATACCACATGTGTGACACTTTTTTGATGCCAAGGTGGGCAAAGGGGCACATATTCCAAAGAGCACCTTTCGGATTTCACCGGTCATTTTTTACACATTTTGATTGCAAAGTTCTTCTCACACATTTGGGCCCCTAAATTGCCAGGGCAGTATAACTACGCCACAAGTGACCCCATTTTGGAAAGAAGACACCCCAAGGTATTCCGTGAGGGGCATGGCGAGTTCCTAGAATTTTTTATTTTTTGTCGCAAGTTAGTGGAATATGAGACTTTGTAAGGAAAAAAGAGAAAAAAAAAAATCATCATTTTCCGCTAACTTGTGACAAAAAATAAAAAATTCTAGGAACTCGCAGTGCCCCTCACGGAATACCTTAGGGTGTCTTCTTTCCAAAATGTGGTCACTTGTGGCGTAGTTATACTGCCCTGGCAATTTAGGGGCCCAAATGTGTGAGAAGAACTTTGCAATCAAAATGTGTAAAAAATGCCCTGCAAAATCCGAAAGGTGCACTTTGGAATATGTGCCCCTTTGCCCACCTTGGCAGCAAAAAAGTGTGACACATCTGGTATCGCCGTACTCAGGAGAAGTTGGGGGAATGTGTTTTGGGGTGTCATTTTACATATACCCATGCTGGGTGAGAAAAATATCTTGGTCAAATGCCAACTTTGTATAAAAAAATGGGAAAAGTTGTCTTTTGCCAAGATATTTCTCTCACCCTGCATGGGTATATGTAAAATGACACCCCAAAACACATTCCCCAACTTCTCCTGAGTACGGCGATACCACATGTGTGATCGCCGTACTCAGGAGAAGTTGGGCAATTTGGGCACATATTCCAAAGTGCACCTTTCGGATTTCACCGGTCATTTCTTACACATTTTGATTGCAAAGTTCTTGTGGCGAAACCAACCTCGCCACTGGGTTTTGGAGAGGACTGTTTAAAAGCCTCTTGCCTCAGGATTATGGCCCATAGTAACTGTAAAGGAGAAAACAGACCGGCCGCACAGCTTAAATCTGTCTGTAGAATTGTATTTTATGTTTATTATGCGTTCGGTTACATTGTATGTTATGTGAGGGCACCCAGATAGCTAATATTATTGTATTTGTGTATTCTGAGTGCCAGTCACCTAATGATATGCACTCAGACTTGAGCTATCTGGGGATATGTTAAATGTCTGTGTTTGCTGTGGGGGTGTGCCATTGTGTGTTTGGGTGGTGATTCCTGTCCTGTTGTCTCCACATGTGTATTGGTGATCTCCCCTTTGTCCTGAGAGATAATTGGATTGTGTTCGGTCGTCTCCGGGACGGAGGGGAGGAAACCATGATGCATTGTGGGGATATGTTGTATCTGCAACAAACTGTAATAAAAACCAGGCTGGGTGTGCCAGCACTTCAGATCACTGCTGACCCTCAAGACGGAGCCTTGTCTCGTTATTGGGGGATTCCCTGTATGCTGTTGGAGACTGATTGCCAGGAGTGTAAGCTGACGGATACGCTTTTCCTGTTCGTCTGACTGACAGCTACTTGTGAGGTTCCAGTTTGGAGTGCTATTGGAATAGCACTTACAGGGGGGGTGATCAATGACAGGGGGGTGATCAGGGAGTCTATATGGGTGATCACCCCCCTGTCATTGATCACCCCCCTGTCATTGATCACTCCCCCCCTGGTAAGGCTCCATTCAGCCATTTTTTTTGGCACAAGTTAGTGGACATTTTTTGTTTGTTTTTGTTTTTTCTTACAAAGTCTCATATTCCACTAACTTGTGTCAAAAAATAAAATCTCCCATGAACTCACCATACCCCTCACGGAATCCAAATGCGTAAACATTTTTAGACATTTATATTCCAGACTTCTTCTCACGCTTTAGGGCCCCTAAAAAGCCAGGGCAGTATAAATACCCCACATGTGACCCCATTTCGGAAAGAAGACACCCCAAGGTATTCCGTGAGGGGCATATTGAGTCCATGAAAGATTGAAATTTTTGTCCTAAGTTAGCGGAAAGTGAGACTTTGTGAGAAAAAAAAAACAAAAAAAATCAATATCCGCTAACTTATGCAAAAAAAATAAAAAATTCTAGGAACTCGCCATGCCCCTCATTGAATACCTTGGGGTGTCTTCTTTCCAAAGTGGGGTCACATGTGGGGTATTTATACTGCCCTGGCTTTTTAGGGGCCCGAAAGTGTGAGAAGAAGTCTGGGATCCAAATGTCTAAAAATGCCCTCCTAAAAGGAATTTGGGCCCCTTTGCGCATCTAGGCTGCAAAAAAGTGTCACACATGTGGTATCGCCGTACTCAGGAGAAGTTGGGCAATGTGTTTTGGGGTGTCATTTTACATATACCCATGCTGGGTGAGAAAAATATCTTGGTCAAATGCCAACTTTGTATAAAAAAATGGGAAAAGTTGTCTTTTGCCAAGATATTTCTCTCACCCAGCATGGGTATATGTAAAATGACCCCCCAAAACACATTGCCCAACTTCTCCTGAGTACGGCGATACCAGATGTGTGACACTTTTTTGCAGCCAAGGTGGGCAAAGGGGCACCTTTCGGATTTCGCAGGACATTGTATGTTATGTGAGGGCACCCAGATAGCTAATATTATTGTATTCATGTATTCTGAGTGCCAGTCACCTAATGATATGCACTCAGACTTGAGCTATCTGGGGATATGTTAAATGTCTGTGTTTGCTGTGGGGGTGTGCCATTGTGTGTTTGGGTGGTGATTCCTGTCCTGTTGTCTCCACATGTGTATTGGTGATCTCCCCTTTGTCCTGAGAGATAATTGGATTGTGTTCGGTCGTCTCCGGGACGGAGGGGAGGAAACCATGATGCATTGTGGGGATATGTTGTATCTGCAACAAACTGTAATAAAAACCAGGCTGGGTGTGCCAGCACTTCAGATCACTGCTGACCCTCAAGACGGAGCCTTGTCTCGTTATTGGGGGATTCCCTGTATGCTGTTGGAGACTGATTGCCAGGAGTGTAAGCTGACGGATACGCTTTTCCTGTTCGTCTGACTGACAGCTACTTGTGAGGTTCCAGTTTGGAGTGCTATTTTGTATCCAGTTCGGGAGGTTGGTGTTCTGCAGTAGCTGTGCCTGTCTCTCGGAAAGGGGCATATCGCCTAAACGGATTTTAACCCCTTGTCTGCTGAAACGGTGCCGTTACATTGGTGGCAAGCAGCGGGATCGTTCCTACAGCCAGAAGGACAGCTACAGGAGACACCAATTCTTTGGATTTTACAACTTAAGGGCAACGCATGTCTCAGTACAGTGACCCTAAAAGCACCAGGATGGAACCAGCAGTGGAGTACAGATACTCTGTGGAGGAATTTGACCGTATGATGTGGTTGCGGCTGAACTTCTTCGGACCCAATCCAGCTGAGAAATACGTGAAGTTCGTGAGGAATCTAGTGTCTAAGACCCTACTATACCGGGCAGAAGGTGACGGTCAGCTGCCACGTTGGGTGGACCTCCATCGGAGGTTACGGTTGCGGGACAGTGGGAGCCTAGTCTCCATTCCCCAGCGTCAGTGTGAAGTGCAGGGAGAGGAGAGCAGTGGCCTCCCTCCCCAGCGGCAGGCTGAGTTACAGGGGGCAGAGGTAGTTGTTCCTGCCCCCCAGCAGCAGAGTGATGTGCCGGGAAGGCAGTGTGAAGTGCAGGGAGAGGAGAGCAGCGGCCTCCCTCCCCAGCGGCAGGCTGAGTTACAGGGGGCAGAGGTAGTTGTTCCTGCCCCCCAGCAGCAGAGTGATGTGCCGGGAAGGCAGTGTGAAGTGCAGGGAGGGGAGAGCAGCGGCCTCCCTCCCCAGCGGCAGGCTGAGTTACAGGGGGCAGAGGTAGTTGTTCCTGCCCCCCAGCAGCAGCATGATTTTTTGGGAATTGGGAGCCGAGTCTCCATTCCCCAGCGGCAGGTGGAGTTACAGGGGGCAGAGACAGTCGGTCCTGTCCCCCAGCGGCAGAGTGTCCTACAGGGAATAGAGAGCCCAGTCTCCTTTCCCCAGCAGCAGGACACTGTATTGGGAGCGGAGGCGGTCGGTCGCACTCCCCAGCGGCTGGAAGTATGTATGGGAGAGGAGCTCGTTACCCCCTCTCCCCAGCGGCAGCTTAACGCACCAGGGGGAGACAGTAAGCCCCACAACAGTGCAGATGGGACCGTGGTCTCTGCACTTACAGCACAGGGGGTAGAGACAGTCGGTCTCCCCCTCCAACAACCAGGCTCCAACCAGGCTTCTTCCGTGGTAGCGCTGGCACCAGGGCTGAGTACCGCTGATCCCTGCCCACAAAGCAACCTCCACTCCAAACCAGGGAGCAACACAGAGACCGGGAGTACCAGCTTCCAACATCACCTTGGTGGACTTACTGGACAGAGACAGGCTACGAAATTCAGCAGGTCCAGTATTGGGTTGTGGGTGGGCTGCCAGACTAACTCAGGTACCGACCGGCGTGAGGTCAGGTATCTGGTTAGTCTTCCCTGGGGGGGGGAGATGTGTGGTGAAACCAACCTCGCCACTGGGTTTTGGAGAGGACTGTTTAAAAGCCTCTTGCCTCAGGATTATGGCCCATAGTAACTGTAAAGGAGAAAACAGACCGGCCGCACAGCTTAAATCTGTCTGTAGAATTGTATTTTATGTTATTATGCGTTCGGTTAAATTGTATGTTATGTGAGGGCACCCAGATAGCTAATATTATTGTATTTGTGTATTCTGAGTGCCAGTCACCTAATGATATGCACTCAGACTTGAGCTATCTGGGGATATGTTAAATGTCTGTGTTTGCTGTGGGGGTGTGCCATTGTGTGTTTGGGTGGTGATTCCTGTCCTGTTGTCTCCACATGTGTATTGGTGATCTCCCCTTTGTCCTGAGAGATAATTGGATTGTGTTCGGTCGTCTCCGGGACGGAGGGGAGGAAACCATGATGCATTGTGGGGATATGTTGTATCTGCAACAAACTGTAATAAAAACCAGGCTGGGTGTGCCAGCACTTCAGATCACTGCTGACCCTCAAGACGGAGCCTTGTCTCGTTATTGGGGGATTCCCTGTATGCTGTTGGAGACTGATTGCCAGGAGTGTAAGCTGACGGATACGCTTTTCCTGTTCGTCTGACTGACAGCTACTTGTGAGGTTCCAGTTTGGAGTGCTATTTTGTATCCAGTTCGGGAGGTTGGTGTTCTGCAGTAGCTGTGCCTGTCTCTCGGAAAGGGGCATATCGCCTAAATGGATTTTAACCCCTTGTCTGCTGAAACGGTGCCGTTACAGTTCTTCTCACACATTTGGGCCCCTAAATTGCCAGGGCAGTATAACTACCCCACAAGTGACCCCATTTTGGAAAGAAGACACCCCAAGGTATTCTGTGAGGGGCATGGTGAGTTCCTAGAATTTTTTATTTTTTGTCGCAAGTTAGTGGAATATGAGACTTTGTAAGAAAAAAATAAAAATAAAAAATCATCATCATTTTCCGCTAACTTGTGACAAAAAATAAAAAGTTCTATGAACTCACTATGCCCATCAGCGAATACCTTAGGGTGTCTACTTTCCGAAATGGGGTCATTTGTGGGGTAGTTATACTGTTTGGGCATTGTAGAACCTCAGGAAACATGACAGGTGCTCAGAAAATCAGAGCCGTTTCAAAAAGCGGAAATTCACATTTTTGTACCATAGTTTGTAAATGCTATAACTTTTACCCAAACCATTTTTTTTTTGCCCAAACATTTTTTTTTATCAAAGACATGTAGAACTATAAATTTAGCGAAAAATTTATATATGGATGTCGTTTTTTTTGCAAAATTTCACAGCTGAAAGTGAAAAATGTCATTTTTTTGCAAAAAAATCGTTACATTTTGATTAATAACAAAAAAAGTAAAAATGTCAGCAGCAATAAAATACCACCAAATGAAAGCTCCATTAGTGAGAAGAAAAGGAGGTAAAATTCATTTGGGTGGTAAGTTGCATGACCGAGCGATAAACGGTGAAAGTAGTGTAGTGCCGAAGTGTAAAAAGTGGCCTGGTCATGAAGGGGGTTTCACCTAGCGGGGCTGAAGTGGTTAAAGGGGCAGGCCCTGTGGAAGTCACTGTTAAACGGGTGGCCATTTTGAAGGTCACTGTTAAAGGGGTGGTCAATGCTAAAGGGGCGGTCACTGTAAAAGTCTCAGCTCTCTAGGACGTACCGTTCCTGAGATATTCCCCAAAAATGACCCACATTAGCCAACACAAGCCTGCAAGTCTTTCTCTTCAAATCCCAACTGCCATAAACACAGTTTTACTCCAGGTTTCCATAACAACCCAGCCATTTTTCTTTACTGCTTAAAGGGGCGATCACTGTGAAAGTCAGTTTTTATTTCTGTTTTATAAAAATTGAAATAAAAGTTGATTTCATATTTTTTTTAACATTTATTTAACACCAACAATAACAGTTTAATTTTTAAAAAATTCAAAATATTGAAAAATAATATTTAAATTGACATTTTATCATACTTTTTTATTTTATTTAAATAAATTAGAAAAAAATATTTTTAAATACTAAATATTAAAGAGGACCTTTCACTACAATAAAAAACATCTAAACTAAGCATACAGACATGGAGAGCGGCGCCCAGGGATCCCCCTGCACTTACTATTATCCCTGGGCGTCGCTCCGTTCACCTGGTATAGGCTCCGGTATCTTCAGATTTTCGGCTCAACTGGGAGGAGCCAGGACAGAGGGCTCAGTCCCAAGTGCCTTAAGTCCCAATAACTTAAAGGACCATAATCCCAGGGCAGGAGGCTTGCAAACAGCCCCCTCCAAAACACTGTGGCGAGGTTGGTTTCGCCACAGTGGGCTTAGCAGCATAGGGAGAGAAGTCAGGGATGTGCTAGGAGGTGACCTGTCCCCAGCATCTAGCCTAGACACTTGTGTATTTGGTTGTCTGTGTATCTGAGTTCCTGTCCGCCGTGACAAGGCTATGCACACCTTTGGGGGCAATTTGTTTTTATTATTTTATAGTACTCATTTTTAGCTAAAAATCATTTTTTAAATTGGTCTTTATTACAAATATGGAACCCTTTTTTCTATACAGAAAAAGTGTTTTCCCCCCAAAAAAACATTGTGCTAAAAACACAGAAACAGTTGCACATGTCAGAAAAGCGCATTTATTCCAAACGTTAGATTTTTCAAGATATTTATGCTATCTCTTATACATTTAAAAATGAATTTCTGTCTGTCTGTCTAGACGTCTGTCTGGACGTTCTTTATGCGTGACCAAACGACTGGACCGATCTTCACCAAATTTGGCACACAGGTACATCAGGTGACCGGAAAGGTTTTGGATTGGGTCTCAGCTCTCTAGGACGTACTGTTGCTGAGATATTACCCAAAAATGACCCACATTAGCCAATTAATTTTTCTTTACTGTTAAAGGGGTGGCCACTATGAAGGTCACTGTTAAAGGGGTGGTCACTGTTAAAGGGGCGGTCACTGTAAAAGTCACTGGTAAAGGGGCGGTCACTGTAAAAGTCACTGGTAAAGGGGCGGTCACTGTGAAAGTCCCTGTTAAAGGGGCGGTCACTGTGAAAGTCACTGTTAAAGGGGCGGTCACTGTGAAAGTCACTTTTAAAGGGGCGGTCACTGTGGAGGTCTCTATTAAAGAGGTGGGCACCGTGGAAGTCACTGTTAAAGGGGCGACGACTATGAAGGTCACTGTTAAAGGGGCGGTCACTGTAAAAGTCAATGTTAAAGGAGTGGTCACTGTTAAAGGGGCGGTCACTGTGAAAGTCACTGTTACAGGGGCGGTCACTGTGAAAGTCACTTCTAAAGGGGCGGGCACTGTGGAGGTCTCTATTAAAGGGGCAGGCCCTGTGGAAGTCACTGTTAAACGGGTGGCCATTTTGAAGGTCACTGTTAAAGGGGTTGTCAATGCTAAAGGGGCGGTCACTGTAAAAGTCTCAGCTCTCTAGGACGTACCGTTCCTGAGATATTCCCCAAAAATGACCCACATTAGCCAACACAAGCCTGCAAGTCTTTCTCTTCAAATCCCAACTGCCATAAACACAGTTTTACTCCAGGTTTCCATAACAACCCAGCCATTTTTCTTTACTGCTTAAAGGGGCGATCACTGTGAAAGTCACAGTTTTTATTTCTGTTTTCTAAAAATTTAAATAAAAGTTGATTTCATATTTTTTTAACATTTATTTAACGCCAACCATAACAGTTTACTTTTTAAAAAATTCTAAATATTTAAAAATAATATTTAAATTGAGAATTTATCATACTTTTTTATTTTATTTAAATAAATTAGAAAAAAATATTTTTAAATACTAAATATTAAAGAGGACCTTTCACTACAATAAAAAAACATCTAAACTAAGCATACAGACATGGAGAGCGGCGCCCAGGGATCCCCCTGCACATACTATTATCCCTGGGCGTCGCTCCGTTCTCCTGGTATAGGCTCCGGTATCTTCAGATTTTCGGCTCAACTGGGAGGAGCCTGCCGTCATTTCCTTCTCCCAGGCTGTAGCGCTAGCGAATCGCAGCACTCAGCTCTTAGCCTGAGAGGTTTTTTTTTCTCTCAGGCTATGAGCTGAGCGCTGCGATTGGCCAGCACTCCAGCCTGGGAGAAGAAGACGCCGGCAGGCTCCTCCCAGTTGAGCCGAAAATCTGAAGATACCGGAGCCTATACCGGGAGAACGGAGCGGCGCCCAGGGATAATAGTAAGTACAGGGAGATCCCTGGGCGCCGCTCTCCATGTCTGTATGCTTAGTTTAGATTTTTTATTGTGGTGAAAGGTCCTTTTTAAGTCTTTACATTTATTTAACATTTTATTACAATTAAAAAATCTTTTTTTTTCAAATTTTTCATAAATCTAGCACCATTGACAGATGGTCTGCAAGAGGAGGCCCCAGAATCAGCAAGACTATTTGAGGAGTCGAGTCTTGTGATTTCTCCACAAGCACCCACATCTCAAGCCACCACTCCACCTATGGCGGCAGCAACACGACCACCAGAAGTTCAAACCACCCCGTTGGCCACCAAATGAAGAAGAGCCCCTCATCTTCTGGGAACAAGTACTCGAGACATGATAGATAGCCCTGTTCTCGAGTATTTGACCCGAAACAGGGCAGAATGTCCAGAGGAAACGCTGATTCTTAGCCTATTTCTTCAACGACATGAATGACAACACATGCGTGTCTCAGCTGTACTTGAGCAAGACTATCTCTGGATGTTCATAATTTTCTTAATAACAGCAGACTTCGCCTACACAGAAGTCAGCATCAAGGAAGGGCACCAGTTCCCCCTATGCCTCCTCAGCAGGAGGCTAGATTTCTTTCATGGCCCCAGACCCAGTCTTGAATACCCTGAGTCCTCAACCTCTTCAGCAGGCCCATTCTCCTAGACACAGGAAGCGGTTTTGAATAGTAAATTCTTTGGTATTAAAAAGACAATTTTTTATCTTTTAAGTTATTGTACTACTTTATTGATAGTATAATATATATATTTTATTAAATGTAAGGTTAACCATTACAATGGATACATTTCCTAACTTTGATTGTCAACAAGCTTTTTTATTACGCTTGTTTGCAATCATCAGGAAATACCGCCACTGATTATCCAATGAAAGAGGAAATGCTTGTTCTTTGTGAGATCAGACTATACTAAACTCATCCTTTGCCAGCAGCAGATCATGATGTGTAAATTTCATTTTGCTGCTGGCAAACAGACTATCTATTTTAAGGAGGAGATCGCTGCATGTAATATCAGTGGCCTTCTCCTCTTCAGAGCAGGCGATTGCCAAGAACGTTTCCTTCAGATCAATAAACACGTGAAAGTGGACATTAGTCCAATATTTTTTTAGACCGCGTGCGTTTGGTAAAACACTCTTGCTAAAATCAGGCAGTTAAGAGCCATATTACATGTTAAAGGGGTTGTCCGACTTATGAACAAAAATATATAACAGCTGTCAGGAGAAGGGGCAGGGAAGGGGGCGCGGTTACCTTGACTTGAAGCAAGGAGGCCGCTGTCCCCTCGACTACAAGCCTGACTGGAAAATAGCGCAGACGGAGGATAAGAGAACGTTTTCCATACTTCTGCCTCATCATTCGAAACTCACTGCTGGCTACTTGAAGGTACTGCTAGCGGTTTGGGATGGGTTTTGCCTCTGACAGGTTCCCTTTAAGTAATCAGCATAGAGTTCCCAAACTGCCTGCCGTTCCAGGTCTTCCATGAAGATTTTGGTCTAATCCAACGTATTAAGTAGTCAGAAAACGGTCCACTTTAGGTTCAGAGGTGTAAAATCACACATGCCTATATCACCAGGGTGGCATGGAGATAATGCAAACCCTTCATCTGCCACAATTACAAATGGAGTGGCTGGAGCAGAGGAGCCTGGTAGTCGTCTGGGCTCAGGCAAAACCAGTTGGCTGGCACAAAGTTGTTAACCCATTCTAGAAGTACAGAAGATGCGGGCGTCTGCTGTGCTTCCATAGGCCCTAATAAAACAATAAATCTGTAATTACTGTCAACCAATGCCAACATCATTACAGAAAAATAATGCTTAAAATTAATATACGGTGACCCCGAGTGAGGTGGCTTTTAAACACATACAGTACAGACCAAAAGTTTGGACACACCTTCTCATTCAAAGAGTTTTCTTTATTTTCAGGACTATGAAAATTGTAGATTCACACTGAAGGCATCAAAACTATGAATTAACACATGTGGAATTATATACATAACAAAAGAGTGTGAAACAACTGAAAATATGTCATATTCTAGGTTCTTCAAAGTAGCCACCTTTTGCTTTGATTACTGCTTTGCACACTCTTGGCATTCTCTTGATGAGCTTCAAGAGGTAGTCACCTGAAATGGTCTTCCAACAGTCTTGAAGGAGTTCCCAGAGATGCTTAGTACTTGTTGGCCCTTTTGCCTTCACTCTGCGGTCCAGCTCACCCCAAACCATCTTGATTGGGTTCAGGTCCGGTGACTGTGGAGGCCAGGTCATCTGGCGCAGCACCCCATCACTCTCCTTCATGGTCAAATAGCCCTTACACAGCCTGGAGGTGTGTTTGGGGTCATTGTCCTGTTAAAAAATAAATGATGGTCCAACTAAACGCAAACCGGATGGAATAGCATGCCGTTGCAAGATGCTGTGGTAGCCATGCTGGTTCAGTATGCCTTAAATTTTGAATAAATCCCCAACAGTGTCACCAGCAAAGCACCCCCACACCATCACACCTCCTCCTCCATGCTTCACGGTGGGAACCAGGCATGTAGAGTCCACCCGTTCACCTTTTCTGCGTCGCACAAAGACACAGTGGTTGGAACCAAAGATCTCAAATTTGGACTCATCAGACCAAAGCACAGATTTCCACTGGTCTAATGTCCATTCCTTGTGTTCTTTAGCCCAAACAAGTCTCTTCTGCTTGTTGCCCGTCCTTAGCAGTGGTTTCATAGCAGATATTCTACCATGAAGGCCTGATTCACACAGTCTCCTCTTAACAGTTGTTCTAGAGATGTGTCTGCTGCTAGAACTCTGTGTGGCATTGACCTGGTCTCTAATCTGAGCTGCTGTTAACCTGCGATTTCTGAGGCTGGTGACTCGGATGAACTTATCCTCCGCAGCAGAGGTGACTCTTGGTCTTCCTTTCCTGGGGCGGTCCGCATGTGAGCCAGTTTCTTTGTAGCGCTTTATGGTTTTTGTGACTGCACTTGGGGACACTTTCAAAGTTTTCCCAATTTTTCAGACTGTCTGACCTTCATTTCCTAAAGTAATGATGGCCACTCGTTTTTCTTTACTTAGCTGCTTTTTTCTTGCCATAATACAAATTCTAACAGTCTATTCAGTAGGACTATCAGCTGTGTATCCACCTGACTTCTCCACAGCGCAACTGATGGTCCCACTCCCAAACCCATTTTTAAGGCAAGAAATCCCACTTATTAAACCTGACAGGGCACACCTGTGAAGTGAAAACCATTTCAGGTGACTACCTCTTGAAGCTCATCAAGAGTGTGCAAAGCAGTAATTAAAGCAAAAGGTGGCTACTTTGAAGAACCTAGAATATGACATATTTTCAGTTGTTTCACACTTTTTTGTTATGTATATAATTCCACATGTGTTAATTCATAGTTTTGATGCCTTCAGTGTGAATCTACAATTTTCATAGTCATGAAAATAAAGAAAACTATTTGAATGAGAAGGTGTGTCCAAACTTTTGGTCTGTACTGTATATGTTTGCCATCCAATGCCCCACGCAGTTAGGAAATTGTGCTGATTGATAAAAACCGTCAGCAATTCTCAGCCAATCTTCTGCCTTGGGATGGGCCATTACCCCATCTCTGAGTCGCTGCCAGATAAGTTCATATATGTGACAGACAATTCCAGATATAGTTGAGATTCACAGCAGATACTCATAATGCAGTAAGGCAAAAGAGTTACCAGAAGCAAAAAACCTATGAAGGGGGGGGGGGGGGGGGAAATTAGCTTTTCATTCAAAATACTGACAAATAATCTTACCTCAACGTGACAAGAAGCCTTTCTTCAGCGGAAAAGCTGTGCCTCATGTTCGTGTCATGGAAAGTAAGGCCAGAGTGTACAGATTGATAGCAAAATATCAAATGTGCCCACCGACATACTGGGTGCTCACGTAAGCTGATGTATAAAGTCTGGAAGTGGCCCTTCCATAGCCACTGGGAGACAATGGGATGAACCTGCTGCCTCCTCCTCCTCCTTCCTGGTTCCTCAGACAGCATAGGTGACTGCCGTCTGAATCTCCATGAAATGAACCAGTACAGGAGAACCTCTTACACATTAGACATGATGATTGCAAAGAAAAAGTGTCAAAAACAGAAGCCGACAAAGCACAAGTCTCAAACAAAGCTTTCAGTGTCATCAAAGCCAGAAAAAAGGATGCCTATGCGATCATGTGACCAAAATCTATATGTCCCTTTTTATTCTTAATTAATTTTCACTTCTAAAATCTTTATTACAAAAATTAAAGTAACCTTTCTTTTTTTTTTGTGGATCCGCAAAAAACGTAAGACATGCGGAAACATACATTCCATTTTTTGCAGACATACGGAATGGAACAGAAAACAATTTGCATTTTTGTGGACCACAAATAAATACGGCCATGTGAATGGGCCCTTATATAGATATATTGAAGAGGGGTTGTACTTAATTTTTTCTAGAAGAGTAAAAATACTCCTCTTAGCAATTTGGAGGATTAATTTTAGCCGAGGAGAAGTATGAATTTTGCGGTAATTCATATATATATAATACATAGGTCTACATAACATTATGAGATTGATATTTCTACAGGGAAATTATTACTAGTGTCCTCTATAATGTCTTCCATGCAGAAATTGCAAATGTAGAGAATTTTAAATGTATCCATCATCATCCACTAAACATAGAACCACTACAACCATAATAGAGCTGGAAACACAGTGCCCACATAACACTGCCATACACAGTGCTTCTATATGCAGTTACCCCATTATAGAGTCAGACGTAGTTCCGTATGTTATGCCCAGAGAAATAAACAGCACTCCCAAGACTATTCTATAATTATTTGGCTATAACTGCCCAGTTCCTGCTGTGTATTCACCTCAGACCCAGTCACCCCACCTGAGGTCTTATAGATCTACTCATAGGCATCGCTACAGGGGGACAAGGGGGGGGGGGGGAATTCCCTCCTCCTAGGTTATTCCTTGTCCCCCCGCGTTCCCCCCTCCTGCTGATTCCCCTTTAAAACTCTGGCAGCTGCTAGTACAGCGACGATTTGTCAGTTTTGCCAAATTGAAAGTACTGCCCATGCTGCCCACCCGCTTCACTATGGGCTCCTCGGAAGTCGGCAGCCAAGTGAATCTTCCCCCGCCCACCTCAGCTTCTATTGGCTGGGAGGGAGAGGGCAGCACTGCCATTGGCTGCCTGTGTATTTCAGCCTAGCAGGGTCTGCAGAGTGAGAAAAGAATGCGGCTTGGGGATTTAACATCCGGAAACATCGTTGTGTGCCCCTCCCCCTACCACCACACCTAGAGGAAGAAGGGACAAGGACAGAGCACATCAGAACTGTAAGTACCATTTCTATCTGCGATGCACCCCTGACCAGCGCCCCCAGCGTTACACGCACCCCTGACCAGCGCCCCCAGCGTTACACGCACCCCTTACCAGTGCCCCCTGCATAACATGCACCCCTGACCAGCACCCCCTGCGTTACATGCACCTCTGACCAGCGCCCCCAGCGTTACACGCACCCCTGACCAGCGCCCCCCAGTGTTATACACACCTCTGACTAATGCACCTTGCGTTACACGCACCCCTGACCACCGCCCCCAGCGTTACAAGAACCTCTGACTAATGCACCTTGCGTTACACGCACCCCTGGCCGCTGCACTCTGCGTGACACGCACCCCTGACCGCTGCACTCTGCGTTACACGCACCCCTGACCGCCGCACTCTGCGTTACACGCCCCCCTGACTGCTGCACTCTGCGTTACACGCACCCCTGACCGCCGCACTCTGCGTTACACGCACTCCTGACCGCCGCACTCTGCGTTACACACACCCCTGACCAGCACACCCTGCGTTACACCCACCCCTGACCGCTGCACTCTGCGTTACACGCACCCCTGACCGCCGCACTCTGCGTTACACGCACCCCTGACCGCCGCACTCTGCGTTACATGCACCCCTGACCGCCGCACTCTGCGTTACACGCACCCCTGACCGCCGCACTCTGCGTTACACGCACCCCTGACCGCCGCACTCTGCGTTACACGCACCCCTGACCGCCGCACTCTGCGTTACACGCACCCCTGACCGCCGCACTCTGCGTTACACGCACCCCTGACCGCCACACTCTGCGTTACACGCACCCCTGACCGCCGCACTCTGCGTTACACGCACCCTTGACCGCCGCACTCTGCGTTACACGCACCCTTGACCGCCGCACTCTGCGTTACACGCACCCCTGACCGCCGCACTTTGCATTACACGCACCCCTGACCGCCGCACTCTGCGTTACACACACCCCTGACCCCTGATTTGGGCCACTTCTGTAGACCACTGTGGTACTCAGCAGAAGTGGCCCAAATTATTAAAAATAAAAAGCTAGCATTTTGTAATTATAAAAAAAAAACAGAGCAATGAAGATAAGGAAATCTACAAGATTAGGCAGAAAGAGGCCAAGCAAGTTATAAGAACTTCTAAAGCTCAGGCAGAAGAAAAACTAGCTCAGTCTATGAAAAAAGGGGATAAGACATTCTTCAGATATATAAATGAAAAAAGGAAATTAAAACAAGGAATAACTAAATTAAAAACAAAGGACGGAAGGTATGTAGAAGAGAATAAAGGGCTAGCGGACTGCCTTAATGAATACTTCTGTTCAGTTTACAAAAGAAAAAGAAGGAGAAGGACCTCCACTAGAAAGGATGACTAATAAATCGTTTGATGCATGTGTCTTTACAGAGGAAGATGTTCTAAGTTTGCTGTCTAAAGTGAAGACAAATAAGTCACAGGGGCCTGATGAGATACACCCAAAATTATTAAAAGAGCTTAGTGGTGAGCTGGCAAAACCGTTAACAGATTTATTTAACCAATCATTAGTAACAGGAGTCGTCCCGGAAGATTGGAAATTGGCAAATGTCGTGCCCATTCCCAAGAAAGGTAGTAGGGAGGAATCGAGCAACTATAGACCAGTGAGTCTGACATCAATATTAGGCAAATTAATGGAAACCCTATTAAAGGATAGGATTGTGGAACATCTAAAATCCCATGGATTGCAAGATGAAAAACAACATGGGTTTACTTCAGGGAGATCATGTCAAACAAATCTTATAGATTTTTTTGACTGGGTGACTAAAATAATAGACGGTGGAGGTGCAGTAGACATCGCATATCTAGATTTTAGTAAAGCTTTTGACACTGTCCCACATAGAAGACTTATCAATAAACTGCAGTCATTGAGCATGGACTCCCATATTGTTGAGTGGATTAGGCAGTGGCTGAGTGACAGACAACAGAGGGTTGTAGTCAATGGAGAACATTCAAAACAAGGTCATGTTACCAGTGGGGTTCCACAGGGATCTGTACTGGGACCAATTTTGTTTAATATCTTCATAAGTGATATTGCAAAAGGCCTCGATGGTAAGGTTTGTCTTTTTGCTGATGACACAAAGATATGTAACAGGGTTGATGTTCCTGGAGGGAAACGCCAAATGGAAAAGGATTTAGGAAAACTAGAAGAATGGTCAGAACTCTGGCAACTGAAATTTAATGTGGATAAGTGCAAGATAATGCACCTGGGGCGTAAAAACCCAAGGGCAGAATATAGAATATTTGACACAGTCCTGACCTCAGTATCTGAGGAAAGGGATTTAGGAGTAATTATTTCAGAAGATTTAAAGGTGGGAAGACAATGTAATAGAGCAGCACGAAATGCCAGCAGAATGCTTGGATGTATAGGGAGAGGTATAAGCAGTAGAAAGAGTGAAGTGCTTATGCCGCTGTACAGAACACTGGTGAGACCTCACTTGGAGTATTGTGCGCAGTACTGGAAGCCATATCTTCAGAAGGATATAGATACTCTAGAGAGAGTTCAGAGAAGAGCTACTAAACTAGTACATGGATTGCAGGATAAAACTTACCAGGAAAGGTTAAAGGAACTTAACATGTATAGCTTGGAAGAAAGAAGAGACAGAGGGGATATGATAGAAACTTTTAAATACATAAAGGGAATCAACTCGGTAAAGGAGGAGAGCATATTTAAAAGAAGAAAAACTACCACAAGAGGACACAGTTTTAAATTAGAGGGGCAAAGGTTTAAAAGTAATATAAGGAAGTATTACTTTACTGAGAGAGTAGTGGATGCATGGAATAGCCTTCCTGCAGAAGTGGTAGCTGCAAATACAGTGAAGGAGTTTAAGCATGCATGGGACAGGCATAAGGCTATCCTTCATATAAGATAGGGCCAGGGACTATTCATAGGATTCAGATATATTGGGCAGACTAGATGGGCCAAATGGTTCTTATCTGCCGACACATTCTATAGCTGATTGGAAAAAAAATCTCCAATTCAGCTCACTTTCCTATTCAGTTATGTGGTCCTAGATTGTTCCCTTCTCCAAACTCTTCACCCTTTTGTGAATAAGCCTGTGAGCGTCTGTTCATTGGTCTTCTTTAGTGACATGTTTAACATATGGGATTATTTACACAGCCCTGGTGTTTGGTAAAACTGCTTTAAACTATAAAGAAAAGTTTGAGAGTGTTTCTCTCTTTCTCAGGTCTGAAGCAATACCGAGGAAGAAAGGAAAACTCTTGAAAGCTTGTCTTTTAAGTATTAGGTTAGTACAATAAAAAGGTATCCCTGCATATCGCAATACTCTCGTATTTTGTAATCTTATTTATACAGCAACAAAAAAAATCACAGAAAAAACTAAGATAAAAACATCCTGCACGATATGATACAAATTTGCGGATGTCCCTGGCCATATTATTGAAGAAAACCACAGAAATAAGATAATAATGCACTTATTAAAGCAGATGCAAGCACTATATATGTACTAAGTCCTCACTCTGATATGATAATGTCTGAGACACTTAGTCAATATATTTTGATCAAAACACATCCAAGCCGCCTACCGAACGCCAACCTACCTAAGCCGTTGGGCTTCTATGTTCAGGAGCGCAGACGCCGCACATATGGTGTGCTGCTCCTCAAGTGTGAATGCGCACCTAGTATCTTGGGAGTAGCATTCCTCTGCACTTTTGCCCCCATCCCCTATCCAATGAGCGCCTTAATTAGGTGGTACATATGGCTGTGCTTGCTCCTCCTCCCATTGGTTGCTTGATGCACATGGAGGTTACTAGGAGCAGCACACCATATGTGCGGCGTCTGCGCTCCTGAACATAGAAGCCCAACGGCTTAGATAGGTTTAGCGTAGGACCGCCTGACCTGAGACCACCTTGGCGTTCGGTAGGCGGCTTAGATGTGTTTTGAATTAACTGGTGATTCACAGTAGCGTTTACGTACTAGCTCAAAGTGTATCTTTTTACTGCCTAAATAAAGTACGTTAAAATTATTTTTATTAAATTATATATTAAAATTATCTGCAACACGTTAGGCTTGGTAGGGTGAAGGGGGATATCTCAGACTGATGATGCTGATCCCTATAATCATCCCTACCACTAGAGCTCAAAAATATAAGGAGTCAATGATATGTGGCGTGTTCCTCTATTTATCTGGGGTGTATAGATAGCTTCCATACATAGGCACCTGATTGAAACAATGGGTGAATGTGACAGGTCTCTAGTAAGAGAGACTCTGCACACCACACAGTGTCAGGTAGCACTACTAGGATAGCCCAAACCCCAATCGATAATAAATGTAGGAACAGGCCGTAGGCTTCTACAGTCAGCAAGTCAGTCTGTAGTTGTTTCCACAGAGAATAATTGCTTGACGCGTTTCTCTTGTCCAACCTGTAAGTTGGTTCATCAGGAGCAAATAACTGAAGCCTCTGTTATCACCGCATGTCACCCTCTCACACCGGGTGCATTACAGAGCAGCAAGAGGCCTCAGAAATCATCTGACTTAGGCCTCCTGCACACGAACGTTGTGTGCATCCGTGGCCGTTGTGCCGTTTTCCGTTTTTTTTCACGGACCCATTGACTTTCAATGGGTCCGTGGAAAAATCGGAAAATGCACCGTTTGGCAGCCGCATCCGTGAGCCGTGTTTCCTGGCCGTGAAAAAAATATGACCTGTCCTATTTTTTTCACGGCCAACGGTTCACGGGCCCATTCAAGTCAATGGGTCCGTGAAAGAACACGGATGCACACAAGATTGGCATCCGTGTCCGTGATCCGTGGCCGTAGGTTTTAGTTTCATACAGACGGATCCGAAGATCCGTCTGCATAAAAGCTTTTTCTGATCTAAGTTTTCACTTCGTGAAAACTCATTTCCGACAGTATATTCTAACACAGAAGCGTTCCCATGGTGATGGGGACGCTTCTAGTTAGAATACACTGCAAACTTTGTACAAGACTCCCCCCTGCTGCCTGGCAGCACCCGATCTCTTACAGGGGGATATGATAGTACAATTAACCCCATCATATCCCCCTGTAAGAGATCAGGGCTGCCAGGCAGCAGGGGGCAGACCCCCCCCCCCCCTCCCCAGTTTGAATATCATTGTGCGGCCCCCCCCCTCCCCTGTTGTTAACTCGTTGGTGGCCAGTGTGCGCACCCCCCTCCCTCCCTCCCTCTATTGTTTTAATACATTGGGGCCAGTGTGCGCGCCCCCCCCCCAACCCCCCCTCCCTCCCTCTATTGTTTTAATACATTGGGGCCAGTGTGCGCGCGCCCCCCCAACCCCCCTCCCTCCCTCTATTGTTTTAATACATTGGGGCCAGTGTGCGCACCCCCCCAACCCCCCCCCCCCCTCCCTCCCTCTATTGTAATCATCATCGGTGGCAGCGGAGTAGAAGATTTTCATACTTACCTGCTTCTTGCTGCTGCGATGTCTGCGTCCGGCCGGGAGCTCCTCCTACTGGTAAGTGACAGCAATGCGCCGCACAGACCTGTCACTTACCAGTAGGAGGAGCTCCCGGCCGGACGCAGACATCGCAGCAGCAAGAAGCAGGTAAGTATGAAAATCTTCTACTCCGCTGCCACCGATGATGATTACAATAGAGGGAGGGAGGGGGGGGGGGGGGGGTTGGGGGGGTGCGCACACTGGCCCCAATGTATTAAAACAATAGAGGGAGGGAGGGGGGGTTGGGGGGGCGCGCGCACACTGGCCCCAATGTATTAAAACAATAGAGGGAGGGAGGGAGGGGGGTGCGCACACTGGCCACCAACGAGTTAACAACAGGGGAGGGGGGGCCCACTGGCCACCAATGAGTTAAAAACAGGGGGGGGGGTCTGCCCCCTGCTGCCTGGCAGCACCTGCCAGGCAGCAGGGGGCAGTCATGTACACAGTTTTTTTGTATATTCTAACCTGAAGCGTCTCCATCACCATGGGAACGCTTCTGTGTTAGAATATACTGTCGGAAATGAGTTTCACGATGTAGCTCATATCCGACAGTATATTCTAACATAGAGGCGTTCCCATGGTGATGGGGACGCTACAAGTTAAAATATACCATCGGATTGGAGAAAACTCCAATCCGATGGTATAACAGAACTCCAGACTTTACATTGAAAGTCAATGGGGACGGATCCGTTTGAAATGGCACCATATTGTGTCAACATCAAACGGATCCGTCCCCATTGACTTGCATTGTAATTCAGGACGGATCCGTTTGGCTCCGCACGGCCAGGCGGACACCAAAATGACTTTTTTTTCATGTCCGTGGATCCTCCAAAAATCAAGGAAGACCCACGGACGGAAAAACGGTCACGGATCACGGACCTACGGACCACGTTTTTGCGGACCTTAAAAAAAAACGGTCGTGTGCATGAGGCCTAAATGAGGAACTACATGCAATTGGTGTATTGCATGTAGTCCTATATTACACATCAAGTTCACTGTCACCGTTTTGATATCATTCCCCTTACACTGGGGATAACGGTTGCTAATGAACTCAGTGTTTTCACATAAAGTGTGCTGGACGCCACTGATGACGTGCGTGCAGCAGAGAGCCTTCGGCAATGTGGCAATGTTAGATGTGTTTTGATCAAAATATATTGACTAAGTGTCTCAGACATTATCATATCAGAGTGAGGACTTAGTACATATATAGTGCTTGCATCTGCTTTAATAAGTGCATTATTATCTTATTTCTGTGGTTTTCTTATTTATACAGCATATACTTATTTCGGGTTTTTTCAGTAGTATGATTAAGTAGTGAAAATTATTAGTGCCCCCCCATTTTTTACTGTGGTATCTTATATATTGTTCCTAGAGTCGCAACTGGATCTACTAGTGCCCACACTGCCCACAGCACCTGTTACAAGAGGCTGCTTACCACACCAGGGGCTACTGCACAGGCATCCTCCACAGTGGTCTCAGAGTGCAGCAAATGGCCCGGCAGCCCACCCAAATTGAAAAATCAGCAACCTCCTTACCAATAATATAGCTCTATATGTAGCTCTGCTACATATTGAGCATTTACCCACTCTGCTACATGTCCATTGCACACACAGCTCTGCTACATGTCCATTGCACACACAGCTCTGCTACATGCCCATTACACAGGGAGTCTTGCTACATGTCCAATACATATAGAAAACGCCATAATATGCTCATTACACTTACATAGCCCTGCTTTGTATTGTACAGATGCTCCACTAAGGTACCTTCATATTCAGCAGTGTCGTACACAGAGCCTCATGAGTTCTCTTAACTCCTCCCACACCCATGGTTGCTCACAGGTCCTGTGCCCACAATGTGCTGTTTTGTCCGGAGCAGCTCCTGGTGAGGGAGATGTCAGTGAGGGGTAGAGCTTCTCGGGAGAAGGGCGGGCATTCCTGTGTGCCAGACCTCGCATGTTGCCAGCACTCTGGATCAGAAAAAAACATGGCTAAGATTTATCAAAACTGGTGTTAGGGAAAACTGGCTTAGTTGCCTATAGCAACCAATAACATTCCACCTTTCATGTTTCCGAGCTCCTTTGGAAAATTAAAAGTGGAATCTGATTGGTTGTTATTGGCAACTAAGTCTGTTTTCCAATACAACAGTTTTGATAAATCTCCCCATGTGTAAAAATACACAAGTCATTTTTCAGGGAGTAAAATGGCCTGAACAGTTGTCTATGACGCTTGTACAGGAGTTATTGCGACCTTTGGTTAGAACATTTCAGAGTCAGTCTAACCAGGAACCAGAACAGATGGAAAGCTGTAATGCTGACAGTTTAGCTGGTCTTGGACCATGGAAAATACAAGACAGAGTTGGTACAACTACAAAAATCAAGCCAGATGAAAGGAAAAGTGTAGAGAAAGTCCAGCAGAGATAACTTGTCTGAGGCTATGTTCACACAAATAAAATACTTCCTGGATTTCATCCGGAAAACATCTGTTTTCCACTGTGAAATTCGCCATAAATAGATTTTAATTGACTTCAATGGAAAAAACGTCACCGCGTGCACATGTGCTAAATTGAGATCCACTTCTGAAGTGGCAAGTTACTTCTTAGAAGCGGGTTATTGGTATATTTTGTACTTAGGTTCAATGGAGAAACAGAAAAAAACGCTAGCAGTTTTAGAAGCGTTTTAGCAGCTTTTCTGCCAGCAAAAACGCTTCTGGATTATATACCAACCAATGGCTGGATAAGAAAAATAGTGGCAAAACATCTTCTAAAATGCTTGTAATACTCCTCTAAATCCGCCAGGTTTCGGTTACTAATCTGTTTTCTGCTACTGATTTTACTGCTGTGTGAATTTAATCTGAAAAGGACCAATAGTTTCTACGGCACATGTCCATGAGTTAGCCCCTGATGCCTGGATACACATTTAGGCCCCATTCCAATACCACCACAACTGTCATCAGGCAAGAGAACCCCAGAACTGGATTGTGCCCCGAAGGTAAGAAAAGGTGTGCCCTTCCCATCTCTACGTGCCGGCCCAGGGAGTTTTAGAACCGTTAGTACCACAATTATAACAACCCCCATCTGGCCACTCAGTCACACAAATGCCCCTGTGGCCAGGTCACTGCAGATGGCTTATCCGGAAAATAGAGCATCTGTGGCGAAACCAACCTCGCCACTGGGTTTTGGAGGGGCCTGGCTACTAGCCTCTTGCCCCAGGATTATGGGCCCTCTCATCAGCCAGGCCTCATTTGTTCACAAAGGACTTGGACTAACTTGAACCCCTGGTCTAATTTGTGCCATTTTGGGAAGTTAAATGTCTATGTGTATTGAAAAGGGTGAGACATTGTATACATTGAGTAGGGAGGTCTGTTCCATTGTCTCTCTGTGTGTATTGGCGATGTCCTTCGTCCTGAGAGATAATTTAATTACTTCTTGGTTGTCTCCAGGACAGAGGATATTGTGTATTTGCCTGCCTGTGATGATTGCATCAACCCAGTGTGAGGTAATTCTATCACGGGCAGAGGGGAGGATTTTGTGTGGGAGTGTCTGAGTGTATTGTACGTGGTTATTGGCTGTTTTTACAAAACTCTGTGGGTGGTAACCTTGTTGGAAGATGTGTTAAAATAAAGAGGCTGCTTTATACCTTCATGAAGTTTTGGCTCATGTTTGGGGAATGGGATAACTACACTCTTGGGGATTGCTATATCACAATACTCCCCTGAGTATAAGCTCTTGTAAGAGCTTGTTCATGATTCCTGCTCTCTGGATGTAGGAGAGGTTTACCCACCGGAAGCTGAAGCCCGGTCTTGGGTCCAGCGTGGGTGGAGGACGGTGAGACCCCAACCAAGCTGCGGCGGTTCGTGGGGTCTGCAGTGCGTACGGTGTCAAGTGGAGTGCTTAGAGTCCTCGGAAAGCACTAGGAGCATCTATCGACAGAGGTACCCGGTCGGGGTGCCTAGGAGATCCGTTACAGCATCTATACAACAGTACTAAAAAAAAAACCTCTTAATCTCTCCCAGTGAGCATAATGTACCACTGTAAATGATAAAGCGCTGGCTACCTGCAATCACCACTAGAGGGAGCTCAGTATATATGAACTTATGCAGCTACAGTAGTACACGATGGGCGCTATACTGTATAAATCTGTATGCAGTGCCTCTATGCAAGGTACACTACCGCACAAGTACAAGATGATGACACATTGACATGTGGAGCACAGAGCAATAACACACTGACGCTTATGGTACAGAACAATGATACACTGAATTTTCAGGTACTGGACAATAACACATGTGATATATTGCAATTATACATGGTAAATATAGAGAAAGTCTCGAGTGATGGCACTGCCGTATATTCAATGGTTAAACTGAGCAATGTTGTCTGTAATCGGCTCTCGTTCTCAGCTGTATACGGTGCTCTGTCTACTCATAGAGTTTATTTTAAACATGCAAACGAAGACTAGAAATAGGAGAACGTTTTCGCTTACTTGCATCTGCTTGTTTGGTGAATGTCTGCCCTTACCTCCTGTATTGCTTTTATGCAATAAAAGGTGAAGATTTATGAAGATGCTGGTGAGTACCATCTTCTATTTCTAGTCTTCGTTTGCATTTTGCAATTATACACCAATAATTGGCCCCATATTGTAGGCAAGGCTAACACGAGTGAGTAGTATTAACACAAGTAGGTAGAGCCAACACAAGGAGGCAGGGCAAGCAATATCATACGGCTACATTCACACAACCGTATAAATGAGTCCGCATCCGTTCCACAATTTTGCAGAACGGGTGCAGACCCATTCATTTCTATCGCAAAAAATTAATAAAAAATAGAACATGTCCTATTTTGTCCACAATTGCAGATAAGAATAGGCATTTTCTATGATAGCGGCGGCATGTGCGGTCTGCAAATTGCGGAACGCACATCGGCCGGTATCTGTGTTTTGCGGATTAGCAAAACATTACGTTCATGTGAATGTAGCCTACTACAGCCTAAAATATAGCCCCAGCAAAACCGAATCCCACAGTGATGTGAAAAATACTGATCCAGCAGAAACAAATACCCCAATGCAGCACAAAATACATTCCGAGAAGCTTCCCCTCTGTGGTGGTGAGCATCAGCTGCCACATTCTCTCCTTCTCCTACAGTTGTCTCAAATTAAGATGTAAAGGAATAGGCTAAAGAGAGATGCTGCCTGGTCTTTCCGCACCACCAAACATACCGGAGAATACAGTACTACATATCATTACCAGTTTCCTCTATTTGTATATATCCTTTTTTCTCTTCTTCTCCATTTGGCCCAGACCACCATGACTTCTTTCAGGCATGTTTCGTCTCAGCAGAGTTTACCATAGAGACATTTTAGATTCCTCATAACCTTCTTACTGTCCTCATCCTGCTGCCCCAATAGTAATAATCTTCTGCCACCCCCAATACTATCTGCTGTGCTCGCCAAGGCCTGGAAATTCTATATTACACAATTAATAGTGCCCCACAATAGTAATAATGATCCCTAGTAATACCCCAGTATTAATAATACCCTCTATAGTGCCTTTTGCAATAATAATGCCCAGTGTCAGACTAGAATGCCTACGTCCCACCCTTGGAATTGTTTCTGGGGGCACACCCTATAGCTAATGTACCGCCAAGGCCTGTAATTGGCCACAGCAGTCACAGGACCAAGTTGGTTGTTGGTCCTGTGGGGATCGGAAGCAGTTGTTGCCTCCAAGGCCGGACAGCCCCTCTAAGGGTTTACTATATGATATTAGTGGTTGCTTGTATGATTCTCAGCAAACCAATTTTTGTTTTTTTGCCTGCCACAGCCGCTATATAGGAATACTTCCCAAATTTTGAAAAGGCTAAAGAGGGACATTATCAGCATTATGCATAGCATGGCACAACAATTTTTTTTCAATAAGCCACACCTCTAACTCTGTCCGATGCCTTGCTATGCACACTCAATACTCTTAGTGCCCCCACACAATATTTGTGACCCCCAAAGTTCCTCCACACAGAGAAATTATACCCCTATAGTGCCCCTACAATCAGTGTATCCCCCAACATAGTATTATACCCCCAAAGTGCCTCCACACAGAATTTATGCCACCATAGCGCCACCACATAGCATTAAGGCTGCAAAATGCCCCCACACAGAAAATGTATGCCCTCATAGTGACACCACATAGCATTATGCCCCAAAAGTGGTACTTTACGGTTAATAAAATAAAAAATAAGGAATTCTCACCCGCTCCATCCTACTGGTAATTGGGGCACATCCTGCTCCAGCAACAGGCATGATAAATAGACGGCATCGCACCTGCTGGACAAAAGAGACCACAGGTTGATTCCCTGGCCTCTGTGCTCCTCCTACAGAGCCCAGCACGTGTGATGTATCACCATGCTTGATAGGGAGAGCGCTGGTGATTGAAGTTGTCTGCATTAAAACTGCAGATGCCGTTGAAATCAGAATATACCCCAACCATATTGGGACTGCGGGACATCCTCTGAAATCTGTGTCTGCCCTGACACATTCCTCCTCCTGCTCTTTACTCTTTTTCTGTCACAATGAAACTGTGACACTGAAGCGTACACGTGTAATTCACAGTCACAGGTCAGGAAGCAGAGGGGGCTCCAAAGTAAAAGAAGATGGGCCCACCTCTGCAGCGATACAGAGTATTTAAGTGACAAGATGTCCCCAGTAATAATAATGCCCACTTTAATGCCTCCAGTATTAATAATACCCCTATAGTGCCCTCAGTAGTTATAATGCCCCCTATAGTTCCTCCAACAATAATAATGTCCCCCTATTTGACCCCCAGTAATAGTACTTCCCCTATAGTGCCCAGTATTAAAACTGCCCCATAGTGCCTGCAGTAATGCTCTCTATAATTCCCCTAGTATTTAAAAATAATATAAATATATATATATAAAATTCCCCCTATAGTGCCTTGTATGCTCCCCAAATGACCAAGTAAAAAAAAATCTAATATTCCCCTGTGTTCCATTCCATGCCACTGTCTGCAGTGCAGGCCACAGACTTTTTCTGGCTTGACCCCTAAAACCGACCCCGTTTTAGACAATGGGTATGACGTCATTGCGCTGCCTGTGTTACGGCACAGGCATTCACAATGATGCCTTTGCACTGCCTGCCTTATGACATCATGCCACCTGAGACCAAGCACAGGCAGTCACGATAATTTCCTAGCTTTGAAACCACCTGTGCTATTTGTACACTGCCGCATAGGCTTCAGGCATGCAGTTTGTGGCATGCCCTGGGCCCTCATGATCCCCTGCAGTATTCAATTGTGCAGTTAAATTTAGGAGGGCACCTACAGCAGCTGATGCAGTGAGCCGGCCCGGCCATCATCCAATAGGAGGTCTGTGGCCAATCCATGAATACATTTTAATGCAGAACACTGACATTTGGGGTTTTATTGGACTTTGAATAGTGACAGACCCTAATATGATGGTATGTCCCCTTGGCTCCACCAGGGGGCACCATTACTGCACAATATTAAGCTATTGGGCTGTAAGCAGTTTTGTATATTTCTATAGTAAATTATTTTAAAGCAAGAGAAGATTTAGAGGCCCCACACACACCTGTCTGCGTGTGCATGTAAATACACACAATAACAACCATGTGTATGAAGCACATTCTCCTTTGCAATTGCATATTTTTCAACATTTGAGATATTGTAGTGACAGTCATGAAATAGTAGAGATATAGATAGACACAAGTGGAGTTCAAGGCATCCTTGATCTACTCCAGTACCAATGAAGGCTGGGAAGAGTGCACTGATACGCTTCCAGTTTTTACTAAGGAAGAGGGCCACTAGTCCAATGTATATAGTTGGGCTACACTAATAATACCATCTCATAGTGCTCAAAAAGGACACAACAGAGTACCTAAAAACATAGTACAGAAATAATACTACCATACAGTGTAACAATACTATTATACAGCTTTTATCTCTGTATCTAAAACGGAACCTCTCAAAAACTGAACATCTTGTCCCCCCCCCATCTACTAACTCAACTAAACTTGATATTTCAATTTCAGTCTGCAGCACTACCATAACTCCTGTGCAACATGCTCGCTGTCTTGGGGCCACATTTGACTCTGATCTTTCCTTTGTTCTCCATATCCAATCACTTACACGCTCTTGTCGTCTGCACCTCAAGAATATCGCCAGAATCCACCCTTTTCTTACGGTGGAAACGGCAAAAACTGCAACGCATTACTAATCGGTCTCTTTCTCACTAAACTCTCCCCCCTTCAGTCTGTTCTAAATGCTGCAGCGAGGTTCATCTATCCATCCAACTGCTACACTGATGCTACTAGTCTGTGCCAGTCACTTCACTGGTTGCCCATCCACCACACAATACAGTTCAAACTTCTCACCCTTACCCACAAAGCTCTCCACAGTGCTGCACCTCCATACATCTCCTCCCTCATCTCCATCTACCACCCTACTCATGCTCTCCGTTCTATTAGCGACCTAGGATTAACATCCTCCATAATTCGTACCTCTCACTCCCATCTTCAAGACTTTTCTCGAGCTGCACCCACTCTCTGGAATACTCTGCCCCGGAATACTAGGTCAATTCATAACTTCTCCACCTTCAAACGTGCCTTAAAAACACATCTTTTCAGGCAGGCTTATCAAAGTACCTACAATGACTTTTCCCAGACTAAACCTTTCCCCAACCAACTCCTCTGGCCTGAACTCGATCCTCTAGTAGTCCCAAACCCGAAGCAGATCGGCCGGCACCACTCCTGTCAGTTCAATAATGGCTCAAATCCTACTTATAACAATCAACTACCTTATGTGTCACCCCCAATTCCTCATAGATTGTAAGCTCTTGTGAGCAGGGCCCTGAATCCTAGTGTTTCAGTTGCATATTAGCCAGTTAGTTTTGTTTCGTACATGTACCCTATGAATTTGTAAAGAGCTACGGAATATGGTGGCGCTATATAAATACATTTTATTATTATTAAATAACAATACCACCATCATATAGTATCCAAATGATATCACTAATCACCATCCAGAAATACCACCTGTAGCTGGCCAGCTCAGACATGTCCCAGGTTGCTAGTATAGCCTTGTATGTATATACAGCTAAACCTGCTAATAACCTTAATACAGTTCCTATGTTTATGTGTTAAAGACAAAGTCAGAGTTATTTACTGTGACATCATGTTTTGGATGTCATATAACTGTTATATTTTGTGTTCACAGAAACAGAAAAATATAATATGCCTTTAAGATTCATTTTATAATGTAAGGTAGGCTCAGTGACACAGCAAAAAAAGAAAGCATAGTGTTAATCTGTTTTTGCTGGGCAGAAGTCTAGACCAATCACAGCCAGCTTCTCACAGAGCAAGAGTTTTCATCAATCACAGCCAGCCTCACACACAGCCAGTCTCGGAATTCCCGCAATTGCTGCTGCTAGAATTATTATTAACCAGAGACAGGAGCTGAAGAGACATTCACTACACTGAGAGCTGAGTTTTATGGGAACAAGAGGCCAAAATAGGTATTTAAAACAGTTATATAATGTTCCTATTGTTAGTATTTTGTTTAGAACTATATACTGAACTAGAGATATATGTGTTTATTTACAGTTCCACCAATAGCAAACTACAATTGCAAATACTAATTGAAAATTCATATTGCCATCAAATACAAATTGCAAGCATACAACCCAGATTCCATAGAAATTGCATACAAACTGCGAACTGCTCATACCAGATCATAAGCAATTTCATTCTGCAACCCAAGTTGAGCAAGCAGAACTATTAGTTAGACCTCAGATATACCTCTCAGAGAGATCATAAAGTGCTTAAAAAAACTTAAAGTGAGAGTACATATACTCAAGAGAAATATATCCACCATTTTATGTTAAATGACAAGATTGAACAGTTGAATCACCATCTTAATCATACCGCCATTTTGTGATATCTTTTCAACACGTGTTATGTACATGGACTATCTGCTGCGGAGGCAGCAGTGTTATATAGGAAGACAAGTTGAAGTTAATAAAGAAGTTATTTGAAGCATTTGGTGTGCTCTTTAAACCTACTGTTTCCATAGAACGGTGCTAGAGGAATTACAGAGTAATAGACAGTCTGGTTAGACTAAAAGTCAGAGATATCAAAGTTCTTCTAATGCCACAGCGCAAAAGGCACTTCATAGCACCACCATTATACAACCATTATACAATTTACAAATAATGGCACCATAAAATATGTGAAATCACATTACGTTATTATACTGTTACTAAATAATGCATCATCCAGTCGTCAAATAATGTCACCAGAGAGTGACTACACAAAAGCAACATGCTGTGCAGAATTCATACCACCATACAGCACGAAAATACTACTATTATATGGTGTGGGAACAGGGGCTGGTGGTGCCAGATTAAACAGGATTCAGGAGGCTACTTTCACATATGCGATTTCCTTTCCGGATTACACTTACACTTCAGTTTGATTTAATACAACTGGCTGCATCCGTTTCATTCACATGTGGTTGTATTAAATTGAAAGTGAACAAACCTGTCCGAAAAAAGAAAACCTATCTGGCACCATTGACTTGCGTTGTTTTTAGTGCCAGGTCCGGTTTGTTCAGTTTTGCAAACCGGACACAAAACCGCAGTTTGAAGAGGTTTTGTGTCGGGTCATAGAACACAACAAACATCAGAATGCATTCTGTTACGGTTTGTTTAGTTTTGTCCCCATTGACAATCCTTTGCTGGATCTCAAAACCAGAAAGAAAACTGCATACAGTATGTGAAAGTAGCCTAAGTGTCCATTCACACGTCTGTGGTGGATTGCGGATCTGCAATACACCCGGCCGGCACCCCCATAGAACGGCCTATTCTTGTCTGCAATTGCGGACAAGAATAGGACACGTTCAATTTTTTTCCAGAGCTGTGGACCGGAAGATTGGGACCGCGCTCCGGAAATGCGGATACGGAGAGAACATTATGTGCTCTCCGCATCCATTCCTGACCCATTAAGAATGAATAGGTCCGCACCCGTTCCCGATATTGCGGAATAGATGCGGACCCATTTGCGGACGTGTGAATGGACCATAACACAGTTTTTTTTCCCTTCCAACACAAGATAATGGCACCCCGTTAACTTGTATTACTACATGGCAAAAATAAACCATAACATAAAGTCTTTGCCTGTCTGGGTGCTAACTAAACACAATCATCACCTCATCTAGGTGCTTGGTAAACACAGGATCAAGCTTTCAGGTAATGCAGCTTCCAGGCACTGACGCCGACAGAGCTTTTCAGCCCTGTGTTTATCCCCACAGTAATGAGCCCAGCAGCTACACCTGGGTTTGCCTCAGGCGAGGCCTCCATTGATCAGGACAGCTGAAGTTGTGCATGATATTTAGCAGCAGATTGCAAATAGCCCCAAAAGTCAACTTAAAGACGGTCTCTGAACCTGAAACCGTACCGAATAACGTGTGTGCAGGAACTGAAAGGGTCTGACAAAGCTAAACGCGTAAATTGCTGGCTATGATTGCTGACAGACATTTAGACTTATTGCTGTACTTCATGACGGACGAAGCTTGGTTTCATTTATCAGGTCACGTAAATTCCCAGAATACGAGGTACTGGTCAGTTGAAAATCCACATTTGACTCACGAAACACCACTTCACGACTAGAAAATTGGTGTTTTGTGTGCAGTGTCAGGAACACAAATAGTGGGCCCAGATTTCTTCAAATCAACTGTGAATACTGCAATTTACCTGGACATCTTTGAACAGTTTTACAACCAAGCAATGTGTGAGTGTGGTGGCCTGATGGGTGTAGTAGTTAGTACGTTTCTGCAACTTACTTGGGCCGGCGTGCAGTGACGGGAAGGATAGCACTGGATTCCTTCGGGGAACACTCTGGTGTTGAGGGATCTCCTGCCAGATGTTAGTTGAGGTGCCCTGGGTGGTACAGGGTTTAGGGTGCAGGGAAGGCAGGGTTGTGATGTCAGCACCCAATGAGGTGGTAGAATAAAGAGGAATCCGTTTGAATACATAACTGGAACATTTACTGAGAATCACTTACATTGAAGTAGTTGTAATCTATTCAAAGAACATCACAATTTAGTTGTCTCTGTAATCGTAATAGCAGGCTCTTGGTGTGATATAGATACTGGTCACACTCAGGCTATTGTAACTTCTAGCTGACTATCTGCCAGGTGTGGAGTATACATCAATAAACTTCTTTGGCCAGGATACAAATATCTTCCTTAGATTACTTACAAATTTCCTTCACTAGTATTGCCCATACTGTCCATAGAGGAATGTGGCTCCAAATACAGTTTTGTGCTTGACTGCAGAACGTGAATAGGCACCGTAGGCTAATCCTGTCTGTCTCTCACTGGGTGCTATAGAAGTCTATAGGCTGAGGTAACACTCTCACCTCCACGAGTCTCTCTTTATACTCTCTCAACACACTGGGTCACTTGTATTCTTCTATTGAGACCTACCCTTGGTCTGCGCACAACTCAGAGGGGTAGCTGGTGCAAGCTTGTCAGCTCACTTGTCTTCAAGGTTCAGCAGGTCCAGTCCTAGCTTTGGTTAGCAGGCTCTTTTTGTGTGACTCTGCAGTCTGGCTGAGGCGTCTGACTTTTGTGTTTGACTTGGCCTAGACTAAACATGTGCTGACCTGACTGCACCGCACTGCTACACTTTCATTTATAACTTAATCGGCACTACCCTTCCCCTTGCCTACTCTGCCTTGCACCAAATACCTTCATGTATACAAGGCCCCACTACCATTACTGAGTGGGACACTGCACTAACACCAGAAGAAAAAATGTGCTGCTTTTTCCAACAAGATGGGGCATCATGCCACACCTCACTGAACTCACTGAAACAGGTTCATGAACGGTTTACTGAGGAGCGAACTGTGAGCAAGGGGTAATGGCCACCACGTTCCCCAGACTTGTCCACATTTTTATCTGTGGGGAAATTTAAACCAGAAAGTGTCCGCTAACAATCCACATCCCCTTGATGAACTTAAGAAAAACATCACAAACAGTATCCGCAGCATCACAAGCGGTATC
Organism: Bufo gargarizans; assembly: GCF_014858855.1. Classification (NCBI taxonomy): domain Eukaryota; kingdom Metazoa; phylum Chordata; class Amphibia; order Anura; family Bufonidae; genus Bufo; species Bufo gargarizans. The sequence continues at coordinate 524,412,590 of NC_058081.1, forward strand.
AGCCAACATAATCAAACCTGCACAAAGATGCAGAGACCTGAACGGGGACCATTTTCAGCATCTTCTGTGACTTGTGGGTTACTAAAAAAAAAAAGCAATCCACTTGCTTTTTCATCTTGTCTTACTATTGCTGGAGATGGGCTACTTTTTCATTTGCCACCCTGTATTTTTCTTTACAAGTTTTCCTAGGACACTACGTTGTACAAGTGCCTGGTTATATAGTAAATGAGTTGGAGATGTAAATCTTAAAACTTGGCAGAATTATCAGTCAGTACCAGTAGTCTGGGAAAGCTTAGTAACAAACCCTGTGCACAAGATGTAATGTCATGTTCCTGAGCTCTGAGGCTGGCAATCAGATACACAAGACACGAGAGTGAAGAGCTGACTGCCCCTCTCCATGGTAACGGACGAATCCGCATGTAAAATCATCTCAGCAGTTATAACGGTTTACATGTTGGCGCTCCTGGTGCTAGTCAAGAACATGTGGTGACCTTTATTCAGACTAGACAAGCGTGCAAGTCTTACGTAACACCACAGTAATGATGGTGGAGGAATGCCAGCAGAATACTGATCACCAAGGACTGAACTTCAGAGGAACAGAGCATAAACCAAAGGCAGAGAGATGTGTTAGGATGGCAAACCATGCCTGTAGGTGCACAGCAGGCTCCCTCCTGAGAATCTAGTTGTTTGTGGATTGTCCTGTAAAATAAACCTCAAAGTGGATGGGTGATTGTGAAGATTAACCCAAAGAGAGTGTTTCTTGGCTATTTTGTGGGTCTTCATTGGCAGATGAGGTCGAGGTTGACCCTCAACTTCATGAAAAAAAATAACACCAACTGGGGAACGAACAGAATACTTACTTGGTGCCCTCTTTTTGACCTTTATAGCTGCAGATTTGCAACAACCCCCTGAGGAACTGGTGTTGAGGATAGGAGTGATAGTTGCCCTGATAAAGTGTTTATCACCGTTCCTACCTGGGGATCAGTGCAGTGGAATTATAGTCCTGAAGAAGGAGGCCAGAGTTAAACATAACATACAGTAGCAGCAGGTTGGTTGGTGGCAATTCTGCACTTAGGTGATACTGACCTAGTGATTGTTTGGGGATAGGTGGCTTGGCTATAGTCCCTCACCTTACAGCTATATCTGCAGATGCATAAATAGCAGGTCATTCTGCTGTCTGCGCTCTCAAGGCTTTACTTGAGGACACTTTGGAATGATTCCCTCTAGAGATTAGGTAACAGGAGCAGGAGCACAGCAACTTCCTCGCCATACTGTAGCTACAGCAGGAACATCCCCTTCCCCCTTGTGGCAGAGAGAAGGACCAGCCCACTCCTACCAAGAGAGTAGGAACAGGGTGGTTAACCCTGTTTCTGCCAACCTTTGCCATTCCTTCCTTGCTGGTAGTGACACCCAGGAAACAAACCGTAAAATGCATAGTGCAATAATGAGCAATATGTAGTGCCCCCAGATCCATCAATGCCCAGGCTCCTCTTCTGCCATCCATCTGTTACCATGAAGACTACCATGGGTCTGCATAGGAACTCCATACACAAAGGGTTAGAGATTTTTCTTTTCATAAAACTATCTATAAAATTGATAAATTTTTAAAAATGCAATGCAACAATAAAGAAATGATTTCAAAATTATACACACCCTTCAAGACACACTACAGCGCTCTACAGATTGGAGCTGCTGCTGGTTTGAGGTGAGTTAAATTCTAGAGATGATATTCTGCTATGAAGCGACGTCTTCCCCACAATCGAGTGTTTACTGGTGGATGGGCGATATTAAATTGCACTTGACCGGGTCAGGATATGAAATCCATGGACAATTTGTAGATATTTGATATTACGGTGGCTATGTGAGACTTTTACTGCAGTTCATGACCAGAACGAAACCAAGAAAATTACCGTAATATACTGGAATTCTTAATTCCAGCTTGAAAAATCTCTGTAATAACGCTATGACCTATGGCAACACATACATTCTTACCAAATGACTGCGAGCAAAAATACTGCAGAAGGCTCAGTAACAGTTTTCCCTCCACAAAGGGGTTGAATGGAATAAGAACCTTCAGAAACAGCACCACTGTTGTCCACTGGTCATGTTTGGCATTACAGCTCCATCCTACTGTAAAATGTATAATACTTAGTCTCGCCTCTATCATTTAATTTATTCTCATAAATTACTGTATCAAAATACAAAGCTGAACTCGGCTTTGTTAATGAGGCACGAAGCTGAGTTCGGATTAGTTTTTTGATACAGTAATTTATGCGAGTAAACAAAGTGACACGTGATAGAGGCGAGAAGAAGTACTGTCTCGTGATATTTGCTGAAACTTCAGAAAGACCTCTGTGGAGGCCATACATTTTACAGTAGGACGGAGCTGATATTGTTAACAAAGTTTTTAAAAGAATCGGGCTCGAATACAGCAATCGGAAGCTGATTCACTCAACCCTAATCATCGATATACATTGTTATGTCCCGTCTCACACTCCAGTCAAACACAGAGTTGCCTTTATATAAACCCCATACATTTTAGGTGGAATTTGCCAGGACAGTCTCTGAAATTTAGGGACAGTCCCTGCAAATTCTGAGGTGTTGACAACAATGGCTCTGCTGACTGCTTACCCCTCACTTCACATTTCCATCGCTCACTGGTGGCTCAATGTCTGTATGGAGCATTCTGAGTTAAACGGGTTGTCCCACGAAAAATATTGTACGATTTTCAAATCAGCTACTGGATCTGACTTATTTTGTAATTGCATGTAATTAAAAATGTATGATAGCTACTGAGTTATTCAATTAAATCCATTTGTATAGCGCCACCTGCTGTCTTTGTTGCTCCTAGTAACCTACCACAGCAATGCTTTAATTTCTTACAATACTTTTGAAAAATGAAAGCTGTGCTGTGATTGGTTACTATTGGCAACGAAGACAGATTTCCTTTTGGCCGCATAGTTACAAACAGAAACTCCACCCCGGTTTCCGTTCTGTGTGTCCATTTCCGCACCAAATCCTCAACAAAACCCATATGTGTCACTTGCTGAATTTGATGCTGGTTGGCTGCAGATCTGCACATACACTTGACATGAAGCAGATTTCAAAATCCGCACAGAAAGAAAAAGCTAAGTGTACAAGAAATTTGTCTAATCTCATTCACTTTGCTGGTCCTGTATTAAGGCTCATGCACATGACCGTATGTATTTTGCGGTCCGCAAACAAATACGGATTATGTCCGTGTGCATTCCGTATTTTGTGGAACAGCTGGCCCTTCATAGAACAGTCCTATCCTTGTCTGTAATGCGGACAATATTAGGACATGTTCTATTTTTTTGCAAAACGGAAATACAAACATACGGAAACGGAGTGCACACGGAGTAACTTCAGTTTTTTTTTTTGCGGACCCATTAAAATGAATGATTCCGTATACAGTCCGGACACGGAAAGAATATACATTCGTGTGCATGAGCCCTTAAAGGGGTTCTGTGTTTTTTTTTTACTGATGATCTATTCTCTGGATAGATCATCAGCATCTGATCGGCGGGGGTCCGACACCTGGGACCCCCGCTGATCAGCAGTTTGAGAAGGCAGCGGCACTACAGCAGCCTTCTTACTGTTTACCACAGGCCCAGTGACGTCACGACTAGTATCAACTGGCCTGGGTTCCAGTCAACAGAGCTTAGCCCCGCCCAGGCCAGCTGATACTAGTCGGGACCTCACTGGGCCTGCGGTAAACAGTGAGAAGGCTGCGGCGCTCCTGCAGCGCCGCTGCCTTCTCAAACAGCTGATCGGCGGGGGTGTCGGACCCTCGCCAATCAGATGCTGATGATCTATCCAGAGGATAGATGTCACGGAAGGTGTACAGGAAACAAGACAACACAAAATGAATATACGACTCACTGGATCCAAAACTAAGGAACAAAAAGGGAGACCCCTGCATCAGACCTGGCACTCTCCCTGACTGCTCAGCCTATGCGAAAATCCCAATGGTAGATGATCGCATATCCTCGTACCTCGACTGTATAACACCTGAACACCCTATAATAGTGAAAACACAAATGAATGCACAACATTTATCTTGTAGAAGACTGGGAAGTAGGATCAGCATGCACACACACTCCAGGAAGAAATATAAACCGCACACTGATGCACTATGGGGAGGAATTTAAAGAGATGCAATCAGTACAACTACATGACAGCTGAGAGAGGCTAACGAGATGAGGAACTGAAAGCAAAACAAAGGAAGCTCAAGGAGGAGGTTCTGAAAGGCATCTGTCAGAGCTTCTCAGATGTCTGGTGGTGACAGTACCCCTCCTTCTACGAGTGGACTCCGGACACTCAGAGCTCACCTTCTCAGGATGAGACCTATGGAAAGCCCTGATGAGATGAGTGGCCTTAATGTCCGTCACTGGGACCCACATCCTCTCCTCAGGACCATAACCCTCCCAATGAACGAGGTACTGGAGAGAACCGCGGACAACACGAGAATGCACAATCCTAGAGACCTGAAATTCAAGATTACCATCAACCATAATTGGAGGAGGAGGCAAAGACGAGGGTACAATGGGTTGGACATAAGGTTTTAATAAGGACTTATGAAAAAAATTATGGATCTTCCAAGTCTGAGGAAGATCAAGACGGTAGGCAACAGGATTGATGACAGACAAGATTTTGTAAGGCCCAATAAACTTAGGACCCAACTTCCAGGAGGGAACCTTCAATTTGATATTCTTAGTAGACAACCACACCAGATCACCAACATTCAGGTCCGGACCAGGCACACGTCTCTTATCCGCCACACGCTTATATCTCTCACTCATGCTCTTTAGATTATCTTGAATCTTTTGCCAAATAGATGACAAAGACGAGGAGAATCTGTCATCATCAGGTAAACCAGAAGACCCCTCTCCCGAGAATGTCCCAAACTGCGGATGAAACCCATATGCACCAAAAAATGGTGACTTATCAGAGGACTCCTGACGACGGTTATTTAAAGCAAACTCAGCAAGGGACAAAAAAGAACACCAATCCTCCTGATTCTCCGCCACAAAACAGCGCAGATATGTCTCCAGATTCTGATTGACACGCTCAGTCTGGCCATTCGACTGCGGGTGAAAAGCAGAAGAGAATGACAACCGAACCCCCAAGCGAGAACAGAAAGCCCTCCAGAATCTGGAAACAAACTGCGTGCCCCTATCAGAGACTATGTCTGAAGGAATACCATGCAATTTGACAATGTGATCAATAAATGCCTGCGCCAGCGTCTTAGCATTGGGCAAGCCAGGAAAAGGGATGAAATGCACCATTTTGCTAAAACGGTCCACCACCACCAGAATCACAGTCTTCCCCGAGGAACAAGGCAGGTCCGTTATGAATTCCATGGACAGATGTGTCCAAGGACGGGAAGGAATGGGTAAGGGAAGGAGAGGACCTGATGGCCGTGAATGAGGGACTTTGGCACGAGCGCAGGTCTCGCAGGCTGCCACAAAACCCTCAACCGACTTACGAAGCGCAGGCCACCAGAATCTCCGAGCGATGAGATCCACTGTGGCTCTTGCCCCCGGGTGCCCAGCAAGGACCGTATTGTGGTGTTCCTTAAAAATCTTGTGTCTTAAAGCGAGAGGCACAAACAACCTCCCAGGAGGACGAAGATCAGGAGCCTCTGACTGGGCTACCTGCACCTCTGCCTCCAATTCAGGATAAAGAGCAGAGACCACCACACCTTCAGCCAAAATGGGACCCGGGTCTTCAAAATTCCCACCTCCCGAAAAACAACGTGACAGGGCATCTGCCTTCACATTCTTAACCCCAGGGCGGAACGTGACAACAAAATTAAACCTTGAAAAGAACAAAGACCATCTGGCCTGTCTCGGGTTCAGACGCTTGGCTGACTCCAAGTAGGCTAGATTTTTATGGTCAGTAAACACGGTAATAGAGTGTCTGGCTCCCTCTAACCAATGGCGCCATTCCTCAAAAGCCAACTTGATGGCCAACAACTCCCTATCTCCCACATCGTAATTTCTCTCTGCGGAGGAGAGTTTCTTCGAGAAAAAGGCACACGGTCGCCATTTGGCAGGAGAGGAACCCTGAGACAATACCGCACCCACACCTACCTCAGAAGCATCAACCTCAACTATGAAGGGTAGAGAAATATCAGGTTGTACCAAGATGGGAGCAGAAGCAAAACTCTCCTTGATATTAGAAAAGGCCTTACGCGCCTCTACCAACCAGGAAGAAAAATCTACCCCCTTTCTGGTCATATCAGTGAGTGGTTTAACAACAGAGGAATAATTCTAAATAAACTTCCTGTAATAATTGGCAAAGCCCAAAAAACGCATCAGCGCCTTCTGATTCTCAGGAAGCTCCCACTCGAGCACAGCGTGGACCTTCTCGGGGTCCATGCGAAAACCAGAAGCAGAGAGAAGAAACCCCAGAAATTGAATTTCTGGAACCGCAAACACACATTTTTCTAGTTTCGCGTACAATTTATTCTCCCGCAGGATGAGCAAGACCTGACGTAAGTGTTCCTTATGAGTTTTGAAAATCAGGAGAAAAAATCAAAATGTCATCCAAATACACTAATACAAATTTCCCCATTAAATGATAAAAAATGCTGTTCACAAAATGCTGAAAAACGGCTGGAGCATTCATCAAACCAAAAGGCATAACCAAATTCTCAAAATGGCCCTCAGGGGTATTGAAGGCCGTCTTCCATTCGTCCCCTTCTCTGACCCTGACCAGGTTGTATGCCCCTCTTAGATCTAATTTGGAAAAAACTTTAGCCCCAACAATCTGGTTAAACAGGTCCGGGATCAGAGGAAGCGGATAAGGGTCACGAATTGTGATACTGTTCAGCTCCCTGAAATCCAGACAAGGTCTTAAAGAACCATCTTTTTTCTTAACAGAGAAAAAACCAGCGGCAACAGGTGACTTCGAGGGTCGTATGTGTCCTTTTCTCAGACTCTCAGAGATATAAGCCCGCATAGCGACCCTTTCAGGTTGGGAGAGATTGTATAAACGAGATTTAGGCAGCTTGGCGCCTGGGATGAGATTAATAGGGCAATCGTACTCCCTGTGCGGGGGCAAATCCTGAACTCCACTCTCAGAGAAGACATCCGAAAATTCAGAGAGAAAGTATGGTACAGTCTTAGTAGAAACCTCAGAAACAGATGTCGTGAGGCAATTCTCTCTGCAAAAGTCACTCCAACCATTTATTTGCCTCGCTTGCCAATCAATGGTGGGGTTATGTTTAGTGAGCCAGGGTAGCCCCAACACTAGAGGAGTAGGCAATCCGCTAAGGACGAAACATGACACATCCTCAATATGAGCATCACTCACAATTAAACGGATATTGTGAACTATGCCCTTTAATGATTTCTGAGAAAGTGGAGCGGAATCAATAGCAAAAACAGGAATATCCTTTCCCAAAGTGCATACCTGGAAACCATGAGTTATCGCAAATTGATTATCAATGAGATTGACAGCTGCTCCACTATCTACAAAAATCTCACAAAAAATGTTCTTGCTCTCTAGCGCCACCCTGGCAGGCAGGACAAAACGGGAAGTACAAGCAAACGGAAAACCTTCAATTTCCGCCTCAACCCTGCCAATGGTAACAGATGGAAATTTTTTAAAGGATTTTTTCCTTTTTGTTTCTTTATTACTCCCAAAAAAACTGCCTGAATCTCCTAGAGGGACAAACATTTGCCAAATGATTTATACCTCCACAACAAAAACAAACCTTCCCATGCGGGCTGAATCTTCTATTGTCAGAGGCAATCAACCCCAGCTGCATGGGCTCCTGCTCAGAAGGGGTTGACAGCGACTGAGACCCCTGCGCACAGAAAGAGACTGCTGAACTGTCCTGGAATTGAGTATGACAGGAAGGAGTGATCTCTTCTCTCTCTCTAAGACGCCTGTCAATACGAAAGGCCCGAGACATAGCAGAGTCCAAGGAAATAGGCCTCTCATGAAAGGCAAATGCATCTTTCAATCCCTCTGAAAGACCATGGCAAAATTGACTTCGGAGTGCAGCATCATTCCAACCAGTATCAGCTGCCCATCTCCGAAATTCTGAGCAGTATATCTCTGCGGCTTGTTTACCCTGGCATAACAGACGTAGTCTAGACTCAGCCAAAGCAATACGATTCGGATCATCATATATCTGACCCAGGGCTAAAAAGAATTTATCCACTGAACGGAGGGGCCGTGCCCCCACCGGCAGCGAAAAGGCCCACGACTGAGCGTTACCCCTGAGCAGCGATATAATGATCCCCACCCTCCGTTCCTCATCACCAGAGGAATGGGGAAGAAGGCGAAAATGGAGTTTGCAAGCCTCTCTAAAACGCACCAAATTCTCACTACCCCCGGAGAACGTATCCGGGAGAGAGATCTTAGGCTGAGAACAAACTCCATGAACGCAAGCTGAACCAGTCACTTGAAACTGAGAAAGAGTCTTACGGAGATCAGCTACCTCCAATGAAAGACCCTGGAAGCGTTCAGCCAAAAGTGAAACCGGATCCATGCTTGAGACGGTTTTGGCGGTTTATAATGTCACGGAAGGTGTACAGGAAAAAAGACAACACAAAATGAATATACGACTCACTGGATCCAAAACTAAGGAACAAAAAGGGAGACCCCTGCATCAGACCTGGCACTCTCCCTGACTGCTCAGCCTATGCGAAAATCCCAATGGTAGATGATCGCATATCCTCGTACCTCGACTGTATAACACCTGAACACCCTATAATAGTGAGGGGACACGACCACCGGCTCCCTACACTAGATACGGAGGGAGTCAGGGTCACCTGGGATCCAGCAAACAGAAAAACACAAATGAATGCACAACACTTATCTTGTAGAAGACTGGGAAGTAGGATCAGCATGCACACACACTCCAGGAAGAAATATAAACCGCACACTGATGCACTATGGGGAGGAATTTAAAGGGATGCAATCAGTACAACTACATGACAGCTGAGAGAGGCTAACGAGATGAGGAACTGAAAGCAAAACAAAGGAAGCTCAAGGAGGAGGTTCTGAAAGGCATCTGTCAGAGCTTCTCAGATGTCTGGTGGTGACAATAGATCATCAGTTTAAAAAAAACTGCAGAACCTCTTTAAGCTGCATTTTTTTCCACAAGAGAATACACAACGTGTGCAGGTACCTTAGGGCCAGTACACACAGTTTTCTGGTGCTGCTTTTTGAGAGTTTCCACTAAAAATAGAAAGTGTCAAAAAACTGCATAAAAACACACTAAAAAAAAACATGAGCGGATTCCGTGCTGAATTTTGTAAGCAGATTTTCAAAATCAGTCGTGTGAACATACCCTAAGGTCTCTTTCACACGAGCGATATGGATTGTGTCAGGATCTGTTCAGGGAAAAATGGATGGTTTTGTACTCAAGCTCAATCAGTTTTTTTCTGCAATTGCGCTCAGTGTTTCTGGATTTTTTCCGTCCAGATTGTACAGTATGTGTTTGCGTGCAAAGAAAAACTGAAGAATAACAATCTACATCTTTCAGGAATCATCAGTGAAAAATGTATTGCATCCGGACGCCTTCCTTTTTGTTTAACGTAAGCCCCATTCACGTCCATGGATGAAAAACACACAATATAAAACATGTTGAGATTTTTTCTGAGATGATGCGTGAAAAACAATGCTCATGTGCACAGACCCATTGAAATGAATGGGTCAGGATTCAGTCCGGATGCTACGTGTTCATTACACGCATTGCACATGGACAGAAAACTCGCTCATTTGAAAGAGCCTGGTTTTTGTGCGGGAAAAAATGCAGTGTACCAGCAAAGTGTATGAAATCTCATGTACACTTTGTGTTCTGTCCTCCTTATGTGTGAAGGTACATAGCTTGACAGCTAAACCTTATCCCGGCAATGAATTAACAATGGAGTAACGTCCAACTTTATCTATACCAGCGATGCTACTCCTCATGACTGTGAATGAAGATAATGGCTGCTATGTGCAGGGATGATGATGTCACTAAGATAAGGAAGCTGAAGTAGACCAAACTTGTAGTGTGAAATAGCTGCAATTGTATGTAAAATGGCCACTAGATGGTGCTGTTACACAATATACAGTACAGAGAATTATACAGCAAACATATTAACTATGTATGAAAGTTATGCATAAATTAACAATAAACTTGCTGAAGGCATGACACTTTGTTTTTGTTTTTTAGGTGTGGAAATTGACTTGCCCTGCAGATTTAGAAAACTCCAGCATGTCAATTGTTTTTGTATTTTACTGGTGCATGAAGTGCACAACAAAAACCGCACAAAAAAAGGCACAACAAAGCACCATTTGAGCGTTTTTTTGTACGGTTTTGGTGCATATTTCATTAAAATTTTCTGCACACAAATCTGCACTGCGTACAGGAATCTTAGACATTTTCTAAAATCCGGCCCATGGTGCTGTACAGCAGAAGGTAAAGCAGGACAATATGGGAGCTCGTACCATAGGAGATTGTCTAGCAGCACAGATGTAACAGCAGGTAAAATCATGAAAGTTTTGCATGTAACTGGAAAATGTCATGTCAACCTTTGCACACCAAATTGATTTATTGCCTAAATAGGCTGAACAATCTGGGTTAATTCCTTTTCCAATATAATTTAATAGAGCTCAAGGCTCAGGTTTTATGATACAAAGCTCCAAATCTTTTGTTTAGACATAGTAGTAAGGGCTCATCCAGGCGGTCGTATGTTTTTTTTGTGGTCCGTAAAAATGCAGATCTGTTTTTTTGTGGACAGTTCAGTCTGTCCGCAAAAAACGCAATGCATACGGAATGTGTTCCGTATGCTTTCCATTTTTTGTGGATCCATAGATTTGAATGGACCACGGAGCCGAGTTTTACTGACAAACATAGGACATGCTCTATCTTTTTTGGGGCGCCATGGAACAGGACAACGGATGCAGACAGCACATGGTGTGCTGTCCGCATCTTTTGCAGTCCCATTTAAATAAATGGGTCTGCAAAAATACAGAATGGATGCGGTACAAAACATACGACTGTCTGAATGAGCCCTAACAGTTACAATTGTGGCTACCAGCAGCCACCACTAGGAGTCGCTCATTACTAGCACAGAATGGTAATCTTCCCTACCGTGCAGATTCCCAGGTGTTTGGGGAAGAAAGAGGCCATTTTGCTTAAGTACTTATAGTGATGGAGCTGGACGCGATGCTAGCAGAGCTGAGGGCGGCAGCAGCGGTACGAGGAGCAGGCTGGCTACAGGAGCAGGTCCAGCAGCTGCTGAGAGGGGGCAGCCAAGGCACCTACCTCGCCTCAGCCATCTTCATTATGGGCCTCGGCGGGCCCGCCCGCATGCCTCAGCCCAGAATTGTCTTCCCCTTGGGCTCAGCGCTGCAGACGGAGCCCTTCCCAGGACCCTTCATGCCTGCAGGCGGCGGGTACAGCTCCTGCCTGCGAACCCCAGACGTAGAAGGAATCTGGCCAGTAGGCGGAGCCCACGAGCAGGCCATGGCAAGACTTCCCGGCATGTGACGAACACGACTAGGGGATCAGGAGCAGGAATGGCAGGCACCCTCCTTGACGTTGTAAGAGGCAGCCCTGAATCATCCAGCAGCATTTCCAGCACTTATATCTATGCAGACTGTCATATTTCCCTCCGGCCACCAGAGGCCACTGTGACTGAGCAGGAGCATGAGTTGTGCTGTTCCAGAGGCTATAAAAAAAAAAAAAAGAGTTAAGAAGTTTTCCTGAGCTGTTCTAAAAGTTGCTTGCTGAGATAACAGTGAAGATAAAAGAGAGACAGGAGGCAGCGCCTCATGTGTGGTGTTGTATAGTAAATTGTTCAAAAGATAAGTAGAAAACTCTTACTAGACGATGTTGTGAAGAGTCACAACACCTATATAAAGCTTGTGCCGATTTTTCCGATCAGCGTGCGGGGTGCCTGCGCTGCTGCCTAGGTTCCAGCCCATGCTGTGAAAGCATTCGTCGGGGAGAGGTATCGTTGCAGAGGAAGAAAGAAACTGAACTTTTAGGATGGCACTGTCAGCAGGAGTCAGAAGCAGGTAAGTATAAGGACAATATACAAACTTATGTTGTATATTGTCCTGATGAAGGGGGCTCTCCGCCCCTGAAACTCGTCGACTGTAAATAAAAAGTATTGTGTTATCAATACTTACCTGCTTCTGACTCCTGCTGACAGCGCCATCCTAAAGGTTCAGTTTCTTTCTTCCTCTGCAACGGTTGCTGAGAAAACAGGGAGAGATGGACTGCTGAGAGATAACAGTAAAAGACTGTAGCAGCAAGAGGCTACAATAGCTGAGTTTTCCATGACAGCTGTGGAGCAGCATACAGAGGACTGTACAGTGTGTTCCAGAGGAGTGGGACCGTGTCATACTGGGATCAGAGACAAGCCGGATTGTTCCTGCCAGAGCTGGAATTAGGTGAAGACCTGCATCTGCTGTGATCCAACCAGAGAGAGAAAGACAGACAAGCAAGCAAGCGACTGGACCTGGAACCAGACTACACATTCCATCCCTTACAGACCAAGGAGAATCTGCATAACTGTGAGTGGCACCGGTGCTTATCTGCAATAGGTTATAGAGTAAGGGGTAGCGTCCCCTGGGTAGCAGGGCTAGATAGGTAATTGGTAGTGAGAGTTGCTTGTATGCTGTTTTCTGTTTAGATCATTCTGCATCTATGCAAAATCTCATTACCATTGTTGTTGATTTATGTACACCTATTCATACCATTCCTGTCATTGACCCATTGCGCCTCTGGTGTGGTGGTACTGTATTGTTAATCAGATTTTCCGGCAGTTTCGTTTTGTTCCTTAATAAAGCCAGTTTTTTTGCTGCAGTCTCCTTGTCCGCTGTACTGTACTTGAATCCTGCCTTGCGATCTCTTCCTCCCCTGACCGTTACACGTAATCAGTGTGTGAGAGCGCACGGGGCTGCTTCAGGCCATGGGACAGTAGGCAGCAGGCCTTCGGCTTCGGTTCAGCAGGAGGTGAGAGGCTCCGCCTCCCTAGAGGCAGTGAGTGAAGACCCAGGCTTCCACGTCCCTGGTTTCGGCCCGGCCGAGGGACATCCACTGGAGCTTGCTTCGCCAGGAGCAGCGCAGAGGACCAGACATCAGGAGGCAGGATCTATGGCTGATGGGGTCACAGCACCCAGGCAGCCAGGTGAGATGCTTTGGGGACCTTTAGTTCAGTTGGTGGCTAGTTCGGCCAGTGCGGGGGTTGGGGGGCCCCAGACAGAGTTGGAGGTTAGGGCAGTTGTTGGGGGGGTTTAGCGGGGTTATTAGCAAATTGGAGCATGGGGGGTGTCCCCATTGCCAGCATGGGGAGTGGGGGGAGGCCCCAGTGGGTCAAAGGGTTCAGGGGTGGCCATGTTAGGTTTACGGGGGAGCACGGCATCGGTGCAAACAAAGGGGATGGTTCTGGGGAGGATGAGGTGATACGGGTGGACGATAAAGCGAAGGGAGAAGTCTATGTTTGTTTTGAAGGTCTTTTGGGGGCGGTTAGGGAGCGAATTTGGAAAGGGAAGTATGTGGATATATTTTCTGTTCTCTCCTTGGAAAAGTTCAACTTAGAGCAAGGACATATGAGGGTAGGAAGGAGGATGAGGAAAAGCGTAGGCACTGTTTAATACCTTGCACGTTCCCGAATTGGTTACAGGCGTTTGCAATATTAGCCATTAGCCGTGATGGGGGAGAAAGCACCGGAGTGCTGCTCGGCACTTTGTTATTTGGACACAATTGGGGAAGCTTACTGGGTGTATGGGGAATGGCATGGCTTCGTTACGACAAGCAGTTTAGACAGTGGATGGCGGTACGTCCGAATATTAGATGGGATCACAAAGACATCGCTTTGTGGTTAAAAGTGACGGCGCCAGTTAGGTCGGTTCAGTCCTTTCGGGGGAAATCAGAGGCTGGGGGACAATCAGGCTTAGCGGCAGTATCCGCAAAGGGATTGTGCCTCGTATTTAATGAAGGGGGGTGTAAATTTGGAGCTAAGTGCAAGTTCAGGCACGAGTGCTCCACTTGTGGTGGGTCCCATAGAGCCACGTGGTGCTTCAGGGGTGGCAGGCAGAGAGGAGTCGAGGGTACTAGCAAAGGGGGAGATGCCGATTCATCTGGAAAAGATGGAACCTTTCCTAGATAGATACCCGGATAAAAGGGCTGCATAGTTGTTCCGGGAGGGGTTTTTGTTGGGATTTCGAATTCCGTTTGTTCTGTACGATGCGGTGTTAGTTAAAAAGAACTTGCGGTCGGCAAGGGAACACTCAGGCCTAGTGGGGGAAAAGTTGGAAAAGGAGGTTTAGCTAGGTAGGATGGCTGGCCCGTTTTCGGAACCGCGTCTGGTGGATTTGCCTTTGTCGCCATTGGGGGTGGTCCCAAAAAAGGAGGCGAATAAGTTCCGTCTTATTCATCATCTGTCTTTTCCGAAGGGATCGTCTGTTAACGATGGTATCAATCCGACCTTATGCTCGGTGGTCTATACCTCGTTTCATGAGGCAGTGCAGTGGGTTAGGAAGTTCAGGGAAGGGGCGATAATGGCGAAGATGGACATTGAGGCAGCATTCAGGTTATTGCCAGTGCATCCGGATAGTCTGCATTTGTTGGGGTGCTTTTGGGATGGGGGGTTCTTTGTGGATCGTTGTTTGCCGATGGGCTGTTCATTGTCATGCGCTTATTTTGAGACATTAAGCTAATTTCTAGAATGGGCGGTCGGGAACTCGTCTGGATCTGAATCTATCATTTACTATTTGGATGATTTCCTATGTAAAAATGTATAGATCAGCGGCTCACCCTATGTACTGAATGGACAGGGTGCTCACCTCTCGGTCCACCCAGACCGCACGGAAGGTAAAAATTGTATAATAAGAAAATGAGGGGCACTCCGTATAAGGGAACAGGAGACAATAGTTGGCAGTACAAATTTAATGTCGCATCAGACCATCATACATAAAACCAAACAATAAAATATAATAAAAAATATAATAAAATATATTATCACAATGAAGGCAGGATCCTGAATAAATCATACTATTTCAAGAGTCCATGAGACGCTAACCATCTAATAGTCAGTCACAACAGGTGATAGAGGCTGATTGCCGTTCCCAGGATGTATCCTTCAAATGTATCACAAGGAGGTGCAGGATCTCAACACTGTCCAATTTGCAACAACCAAAATCAAGCGATACTTTTGTCAAGTCCTGAGCAGAGATGCTCTTCTGGTATAATAACACATTAGCGATCTCTTACCCTCTGTATCCACTCCGCTCACATGGAGACTCGAGGTAGCGGCCGAATGTAGCTAACGCGGCGTCCCACGTGATGTAGAGTCTGATGTGACGTCTCACGTGACTCACCAGCTTGAGTTGTAGTAGCGTATTCCTATGGCGCTCACCACCTCTGTGCCGGACTGGCTATGCAGATGACCCCGACCGAAGCAATCACTCAACGGTCACTCGCAGTACTTGGGGGAAAAAAGGCTCACTGTCTCGACTTGCCCATGGCAAGTGAGGAATTTGGCCTTACTTGAGATTTTCCCTATTGTAGTAGCGGTAATGTTGTGGGGGGGGGGGGGGAGAATTTCAGAAACAAGAAGGTTCATTTCTACTGTGACAACTTGGGAGTGGTCCAGGCAATTAATGGGTTGTCGGCCTCGTCACCATTAATGGTGCGTCTATTACAGAGGCTGGTCTTGAAGTGTCTGTAACTTAACGCGTGGGTGGTAGCTATGCATGTACCCATGTTGACAACTGTATTGCTGATTCTCTCTCTCATTCGCAGTGGGAGCGCTTTCATCAGCTGGCTCCAGAGGCAGAGGAGGGCGGGCGGGACTGCCCAAACTGCCTATGGGAACTTCTAGAGGCACCGTAGTGGGGCTCATCCAGTTATCACTGGCGCCCGGTACGTGGGAGACATACTTAAAAGCCTAGTAGTGTTGGGAGGAGTGGAGGGCTAGATTGGAGGTTGAGAACGATGATTTGGAGATACCAATGTTGTTGTTTATAGGTCATTGTAAGGAGGAGTGTTGGTCCGTTTCGAAAATAAATAGTTGTATTTCGGGATTAGCTTTTGGTTTTAGGCAGTGAAAATTGCCGGATGTCACAGTCTTTTTTAGTTGTAAGGGCGTTAAAAGGTTGGCGCCAGTTGCGGGCGGGGGGGGGGGGGGAGATGATCGGAGGGAGGTTGGTTTCATTTGCCTTGCTTGTGAGGTTGGAGGAACAGCTTGGCAAGGTTTGTACTGCAGTGTGAGTTATGGTTGTTTTGTTTGGCTTTTTCACTGGCATTTTTTTGGGCGCTAAGTTTAGGTGAACTGGTATGTCCGACGGTTCGTAGAAGGGGTGGGTTGTTTGGGGACGATGTGGACATTTTTCCAGATAGAGTGGAGTTTCTCATTAGGAGATCGAAAACGAATGTGGAGGGCGCAGGCTAGTCCTGTTCACGGTACCGCGTTGTTCAATGTGTTCGGTTCATTGTATGTGGGAGTATGGAGCGGAGGTATGTGGGGAAGCTTCTCCTTTGCTGGTACATGTGGATGGGTCTTTGGTTTCCCGTTTTCAGTTCACAGCAGTTTTCAAGAAGTGTTTGGTCCAGTTGGGCATAGGGCTAGCGGTTTACTCTAGTCATTCATTCAGAATTGGGTCTGCGACAGAGGCTGCTCGATGGGGATTGGGAGAGGATGTCACAAAAAGAATAGAGAGGTGGGAATCTATTCGGTTTCGGTCATATATCGGTCCGGAGCGGTTGTGATAATGGTTTATAAAAAAAAAATGTTCATATGTAGCCTCTCTTTTCTGTGGGATCCCTCTTGGTGTTTTTGTTTCTCGTTCAGATCCAGTGTTATTTTGGATATTAGGACATTCATATGTCTTCTGGGGGGCCATTCGGGCAGTGGTTCGGCCGAATGGTCAGCAGTTGGGGTTTGCTTGTTCAGTAACAGTGGTAAGATGGCTGGGTT
The DNA here is from genome assembly GCF_014858855.1 of Bufo gargarizans. Classification (NCBI taxonomy): domain Eukaryota; kingdom Metazoa; phylum Chordata; class Amphibia; order Anura; family Bufonidae; genus Bufo; species Bufo gargarizans. The sequence goes on from NC_058081.1 coordinate 524,429,548, forward strand.
GTAGGGGAATGGTGGGTGTGTGTGTGTGTGTGTGTGGGGGGGGGGGGGAGGGGTGGGGGGTGGAAGGAATCAACAAGGCTCGGGGAAAGATTAATCGGGCGATTTTATTGCAAGGAATGGGGCAGTGGCGGTGAGGCACGTGGAACTGGAGAAAGGGATTGGGAAGTTTTGGCGGGCTGATGGTGTTCACTTTAACGCTGTAGGGCTGGACATGTGGTGTCTGGACTTACAGGAGGGCATTGGGACTGCCATGCGGATGTGTAGGGATGCGCAGGCTTAAGGAGTCCAGTCTGTATGTTCGTAGCTGTGGGAGGTCCTTGCAGTTGGAGAGAGTATCAGGTAAAGAGGATGGGAGGGCTCCACGGTTGGGGCTGGACTCCTATGGTTGGTGGTCTGTTGTGGAGGAATTTTGGGGGCCGTCAGTGGTGCCTCCGAGCTGGTGCTTAACGGCTGGAGGCAAGGCGGCTCAACCTGGTGGGGTAACCCCCCTTTTTTGGTTTGGGGCTTCAAGGACCTGCCCCGTTTAGATTCAGGAATATTTGTTATACATATGTTATGGTTATAGTATTCAAAAGGTTATTTATATGTATTTTATGTTATTAAAACGGCTGCTGTGGCCGATATAATCCAACATGGTGTCCGTGTCTTATTGGGTTGGTCAAGTCCGGGTTACGGGGGGTTTGGGGACGCTTGGGCTAGTTAAGTAATTAATAGGGGTCGAGCGGAGAATAACCAATACCTCCGTCAAGTAATGGCCGGACTGGGGGGCGGTAAGCCTTTAGGGGAGGCTATCATGACGGGGGTTGGTTTAGGGGAGACCCCTGAGGGTGGCTATTGGCTAGTTCAATTTAAGGGGGCGGGAACCAAGGGGTTAAGTAGCTGGAGTTTGGGGAAGAAAGAGGCCATTTTGTTTGGAACTTTAGTTTGTTGTCTTTGATTTTGAGGGCTTCCTGCCAAAGGTTGGAGGTAAGGAGGGGTCTGAGGTAAGATGTGGTTGTGGTTATGGGACTGCAATTTGTCACGGCGGCTGTAAGCGCTGGGAGGTCCTTGAAGTTAAAGAGATTATCAGGTTAGGAGGATGGGAGGGCTCCACGGTTGGGGCTGGACTTCCATGGTTGGTGGTCGGTTGTGGCGGAATTTCGGGGAGCGTTCAGTGGTGCCTCTGAGCTGGCGCTTAACGGCTGGAGGCAAGGCGGCTCAACCTGGTGGGGTAATGCCCCTTTTTTGGTTTGGGGCTTCAAGGACCTCCCCCGTTTGGATTCAGGAATATATATTATACATATGTTATAGTTATAGTATTTAAAAGGTTATTTATATGTATTTTATGTTAATAAAACGGCTGCTGTGGCCGATATAATCAAACATGGTGTCTGGGTCTTATTGGGTTGGTCAAGTCCGGGTTACAGGGGGTTGTAGTTAATAGGGGTCGAGCGGAGAATAACCAATACCTCCGTCAAGTGACCAGTATGAGAGAGTATGAGAGCGATAACACCAAATGTAACACACCTGCTCACCATTCACACTTGAGACCTTGTAACACTAACGAATTACATGACACCGAAGAGGGAAAATGGCTAATTGGGCACAATTTGGCCATTTTCACTTAGGGGTGTACTCACTTTTGTTGCCATTAATTAATGGCTGTGTGTTGAGTTATTTTGAGGGCACACCAAATTTACACTGTAATAGAAGCTGTAACACTGACTACTTTACATTGCATCAAAGTGTCATATCTTCAATGTTGTCCAATGAAAAGATATGATAAAATATTTACAAAAATGTGAGGGGCATAATTACTTTTGTGAGATACTTGTAACTAGGCCCATCATATCCACCAGAGCCTCCTGCACAATTTGAGGTGCATAATGCACCAGCTTCCCTCATTACCCCCACCGATGCCTACCTGTGGACTAAATTTGCAACCAGAAGCCAGAGCAATACCCACGATGACACCAACACTTTCTCTGCCTCCTTATTTTACCACTGAACATCTCAGGAGGACAACAGCAACAGATACCTGCTTGGCTCAAGTCTTGGCTTCTTTTGGCCCCTAAAAAAGCCAGCTAGCTCTAGCCCCACAGCTGCAGACCAAAATACTGGCTACCAAAAGCTGTATACAACTGGATTGAAGACTCAGTACACCACACAGGCAACCTCCTTTCATTTCATACCATGGGTTCAAGGTAAGTGGGCAGACAGAAGGGGCTGTCAGATGGATGGTGGAGTCAATGACCAGACTTTTTTTTACTGAATAGATAATGGGAGTTGCTATACATATAGAAGAAAAAGTATATAGCAGACTAGGCTTCTCCCAATAGCTGTGTGTGAGCAGTAGCAATGGAGCTAGAAATCCTCCCTGAGTCTCACTCCAAGTACACTTTATAATCTTTCCAAATTACCACAGGTGTCCAATTCCATTCTAGTTAATACATTCTGCAATTCCCTGGCTGACCAGTCTGTCTTCAAAAATTTGGTGGGGGCCGAAGCAATAATTCCTTTCCTCAATTCTTTTGCCTTAAACAGCCTGGCCTTAATGATTTTCTACCTTCCATAAAGTCTGTTTTCTTTCAGGGGTAGTCTTGCAGTTTAGCTGTGCTCTTGCAGTTTTAAGTCTCAGGTAGGAAAGTTCCCTGGACCAGGCTCATGTTTAGGTCTACTTTTCTGGAGCTCCCAGATACACGTCTTTCCTCTAGGCCTTTTCAGCAAAGACTCACTAACCAGGGTGTGGGACCATCCCTTTACCCAGGAAACTGGACTAAGACTGCCAGTTTCAACTAATTGCTGCCCATAGATGACAATTAGGAATACATAGTGCACAAGTATAACAAGAACCAGGAACTAGGAACTTAAAGTGGCCCTGTAAAAAAGCCTAAAAGTGGCCCCAATGTTGTAGGTCGATCCAAATTGACAGGCGGTGAGGCAACATAAGTAGATGGGGCCAATACAAGTTGATAGGATCACTAATACCATAGTGCAGCACAAAATATCTCCACAGAAGCTTGTCCCTCTGTGGTGGCCATCAATGGCAGCCACGTTCTGTCCTCCTCTTCCAATTATCTATAATATGGATATGCAGCAGGGGGCTTAGGAGGTAAGAAGTGGGCCACAGCACCAAGCCAGCCCTATCTTCAGCATGCTGCCTGGACTTCCTCTTAAAATTACCCCTATAGTTACCCTAGTGTAGTATGTGCAGTGTCCTGAAACATACTGCTTAATATTGTGATTGTTTTTCATGAAAACGTGCTTATGCCTGAGTTCCCATAAAGTTGCACAGGGAGTGGAGGTTCTAACAAGCCTCTTAGAGCTAACTCTGCCCTGCTCTGAGAAGAGGAGAAGAAGGAGGAGAGTGTGATGTCTGAGGAAAAGCTGCACCTCAGCAACCATTTTGGAGAGTTATCTAAACTCCAGAATTAGTTCCATGTACCAGCCCATAGAAGGGAAAGATTACAGAAGATCCAGGCAACCCAAAGAGGGGGTGAGAAAATTGGCAAAGGAAGGTAATTGTCATTTATCAGGCTCTAGTCTCCTTTGCATTAGGTGGAGAGATTCTAAACTACCAGCTGCCCACCATAACCAAAGACAGAAAGGCCACCTGTCAGGAGATAGTATTCCTAGAGAGGATACAGAAGTATATGACTGTACAGCAGAGATAGTACATCCCTCCAGCCTGGAGAAACAAGGGTTTGATTGTTATAGAAAACTACCCCTTATGCAACTTTTAGGAACTAACCTGAACCATTGTAGAAGCTGCCTTGCTGTAAATGACTTTTGCGCACATTGATGACCTTTGGATCAGCTTTAGTAAATTACTGGGAATTTGTTAAGAGAACTGGTCTCCTTATTGTACAAACTTGTCACCTATTTGCACCTTACGGTGCTGGCGTCACGAAGACCAGGGACCCTGCCCCCACAGCACCTCAAAAACCACACCACCAAGGGCACCTCAACCACCATCTGGCGGGAGTCCCTGGAACAACAGAGTGTGCCCTAAAGGAACTGGTGCTGTCGTTCCAATTACTGCACTCCGGCCCAGGGAGCTCTACAGAACTGTGAGTAAACTACTACTACCCCCATTGGCCCACCATAACTCACATATTGCCCCTGCGGGCCGGTCGCTGCATATGTGCCCGGCCAGTGGCAGTGAGGAGGGTCTGGGTGGCCCTATGGGCACCGGCCCACCAGGAAAATTCCCTGTAGGGTCTATGGCTAGTCTACCCTTGACGAGAACACATTACAATAAGAGTGCTTAGTAAACAAATCACAACATTTAACTCTTTAGCAGTGATCCGGTAGGTCACTGTATATACACATGCTGCAACCATCTCAGCACGTGAACATTTTTCAAACAGAGCTGAGCTTAACACAGTTTTCTTGTTAATTTACTATTAAACTACTTTAAGCTGCGCTTGATATGAAAATTGTGCTAACCTGCAGATTATATTTCACTCTTGGGAGCAGCACATGAGAGGCATCCCGTTAGTAGAACTTGATTAGAAGAACATGCCAACGTGGACTGCAGCACTGAGAGACAACCTGACAAGAGTGAGTAAGTGCTGTGAGTGCACCTGTTTCTACTATTTAGCATTTACAAGTTATTAGAAGTATAGAAGGAGGATGAACTATGGCTACTGGTGCAACGTGCCGGTCCGCAGGAAAGAGCGCGTGAGGTTCACGGTGGGCCGAAGGGTACTCACGGTTAGCAGTGCAGTGAAGGGGAGAACAGCACTAGATTCTCCGGGGCACACTCTATTACAGGGGACTCCGGCCAGGTGGTGATCAAGATGCCCTTGATGGTGATTGGCTTTTCTGGGTGCTTGTGCGGCTGGGCCCCTGAATTAAGGTAATGTCGTGAAGCCAGCACCTTGGTGGTGCAAAATTATGAGAGTGGATGTAGTATGAAGATAGAAGAATGAGGCAGAGTTTGAATCCAACTAAGAACTTTACTGCAACCAGGTTCTTGATAACAGTTTATATCCAGTTATAAAAAAGTCTCCTATGAACATGCAGGTTGGATGTGGCAAATCCCAGTAACAGGCTGTACATGTGGTTATGTCTCAGGCTATAGTAGGTAGTTGTGTACTCACTGATATTCAGCTCTTTGCCTTGCTTCAGTCTCAGTAAAGGTGGTTCAAGTCTTCATCTTCTACACACAAGTGATGCAACAGATGTCCTATCTGTCCTTGAAATAACGGTGGGGCTGCTGGAAGCTAATAAATCTTTCACCTTGGTACAAAGGCGCCTAGAGCCTAGTATAATGGCTTTGTCCTTCCTTTGTCTTTACACAATGAACTTAGCAAAATCCACTTGACACTCCAGAAGAGTAGCCAGTAGAATACTGACTTCACCTCTGCCTATTTTCCAGGCTTGACACTGAGATATAGATTGGCTCCTCTGGGCCGTGGAGCCCAAGAGAGAGCTGAGAGGAGAGGGGTCCTCTCCTTCCCCCTTGCTCGTCACTCCATCTCCTTCTTCCTCCAAACTCTAACTCCAACTCCCCTGGTTAGGCCTGAACTGTGCTATATACAGTTACAAGAAAAAGTATGTGAACCATTAGGAATGATATGGATTTCTGCACAAATTTGGTCATAAAATGTGATCTGATCTTCATCTAAGTCACAACAATAGACAACCACAGTCTGCTTAAACTAATAAAACACAAAGAATTAATTGTTACCATGTTTTTATTGAACACACCATGTAAACATTCACAGTGCAGGTGGAAAAATTATGTGAACCCTTGGATTTAATAACTGGTTGAACCTCCTTTGGCAGCAATAACTTCAACCAAACGTTCCTGTAGTTGTAGATCAGACGTGCACAACCGTCAGGAGTATTCTTACCATTCCTCTTTACAGAACTGTTTTAGTTCAGCAATATTCTTGGGATGTCTGGTGTGAATCGCTTTCTTGAGGTCATGCCACAGCATCTCAATCGGGTTGAGGTCAGGACTCTGACTGGGCCACTCCAGAAGGAGTATTTTCTTCTGTTTAAGCCATTCTATTGTTGATTTACTTCTATGCTTTGGGTTGTTTTCCTGTTGCAACACCCATTTTCTGTTGAGCTTCAGCTGGTAGACAGATGGCCTTAAGTTATCGTGCAAAATGTCTTGATAAACTTGGGAATTCATTTTTCCTTCTATGATAGCAATCCGTACAGGCCCTGATGCAGCAAAGCAGCCCCAAACCATGATGCCCCCACCACCATACTTCACAGTTGGGATGAGGTTTTGATGTTGGTGTGCTGTGCCTCTTTTTCTCCACACATAGTGTTGTGTGTTTCTTCCAAAAAACTCAACTTTGGTTTTATCTGTCCACAGAATATTTTGCCAGTACTGCTGTGGAACATCCAGGTGCTCTTGTGCAAACTGTAAATGTGCAGCAATGTTTTTTTTGGACAGCAGTGGCTTCCTCTGTGGTATCCTCCCATGAAATCCATTCTTGTTTTGTATTTTACGTATCTGTCACGGAATGTGTACAGGTAACAAGGCAAAGCAACATGTATAAACGACTCGCTGAATCCAAAAACTAAGGAACCAAGGGAGACCCCTGCAGAAGACCTGGCACTTTCCCTGGCTGCTCAGCCTATGCAAAGATCCTAATGGTGGAGGTTTGCATATCCACGAACCTTGACTATAAAGCCCTGAGCACCCTACAATAGTGAGGGGACACGACCACCGGCTCCCTACACAAGACACGGAGGGAGTCAGGGTCACCTGGGATCCAGCAAACAGATATTAACAGATAAAGGTACACTTAGCTTTGAAGCAAACAGGAGGACAGATCAGCGTGCACACACACTCCAGGAAGTAGTATAAGCCGCCCAGAAAAGCATTCTGGGGAGGCATTTAAAGGGAAGCAATTAACACATGACAGCTGAGAGAGGCTGACGAGAGGAGGAGCTGAATACCACAACACAGAAATTCAAGGAGGAGGTTCTGAAAGGCCTCTGTCAGAGCTTCTCAGCTGTCTGGTTGTGACAGTACCCCTCCCTCTACGAGTGGACTCCGGACACTCAGAACCCACCTTCTCAGGATGGGACCTATGGAAAGCCCTGATGAGACGAGAGGCCTTAATGTCCGTCACTGGGACCCACATCCTCTCCTCAGGACCATACCCCTCCCACTGAACAAGGTACTGAAGAGAACCGCGGACAAGACGAGAATCCACAATCCTAGATACCTGAAATTCAAGATTCCCATCAACCATAATCGGAGGAGGAGGCAAAGGCGAGGGTACAATGGGTTGAACATAAGGTTTCAATAAGGACTTATGAAAAACATTATGGATCTTCCAAGTCTGAGGAAGATCAAGACGGTATGCAACAGGATTGATGACAGACAGGATTTTGTAAGGCCCAATAAACCTAGGACCCAACTTCCAGGAGGGAACCTTCAATTTGATATTCTTGGTAGACAACCACACCAGATCACCAACATTCAGGTCCGGACCAAGCACACGTCTCTTATCAGCCACACGCTTATATCTCTCACTCATGCTCTTTAAATTATCTTGAATCTTTTGCCAAATAGATGACAAAGACGAGGAGAATCTGTCCTCATCAGGTAAACCAGAAGACCCCTCTCCCGAGAAAGTCCCAAACTGTGGATGAAACCCATATGCACCAAAAAATGGTGACTTATCAGAGGACTCCTGACGACGGTTATTTAAAGCAAACTCAGCAAGAGACAAAAAAGAACACCAATCCTCTTGATTCTCCGCCACAAAACAACGCAGATATGTCTCCAGATTCTGATTGACGCGCTCTGTCTGGCCATTCGACTGCGGGTGGAAAGCAGAAGAGAATGACAACCGAACCCCCAAGCGAGAACAGAAAGCCTTCCAGAATCTGGAAACAAACTGCGTGCCCCTATCAGAGACTATGTCTGAAGGAATACCGTGCAATTTGACAATGTGATCAACAAATGCCTGCGCCAGCGTCTTAGCATTGGGCAAACCAGGAAAAGGGATGAAATGCACCATTTTGCTAAAACGGTCCACCACCACCAGAATCACAGTCTTCCCCGAGGAACGAGGCAGGTCCGTGATAAAGTCCATGGACAGATGTGTCCAAGGACGGGAAGGAATGGGTAAGGGAAGGAGAGGACCTGATGGCCGTGAATGAGGGACTTTGGCACGAGCGCAAGTCTCGCAGGCTGCCACAAAACCCTCAACCGACTTACGAAGCGCAGGCCACCAGAATCTCCGAGCGATGAGATCCAGTGTGGCTCTTACCCCCGGGTGCCCAGCAAGGACCGTATCGTGGTGTTCTTTAAAAATCTTGTGTCTTAAAGCGAGAGGCACAAACAACCTCCCAGGAGGACAAAGATCAGGAGCCTCTGACTGGGCTGCCTGCACCTCTGCCTCCAATTCAAGAAAAAGAGCAGAGACCACCACACCTTCAGCCAAAATGGGACCCGGGTCTTCAAAATTCCCGCCTCCCGGAAAACAACGTGACAGGGCATCTGCCTTCACATTCTTAACTCCAGGGCGGAACGTGACAACAAAATTAAACCTAGAAAAGAACAACGACCATCTGGCCTGTCTCGGGTTCAGACGCTTGGCTGACTCCAAGTAGGCCAGATTTTTATGGTCAGTAAATACGGTAATAGGGTGTCTGGCTCCCTCTAGCCAATGGCGCCATTCCTCAAAAGCCAACTTGATGGCCAACAATTCCCTATCTCCCACATCGTAATTTCTCTCTGCGGAGGAGAGTTTTCTTGAGAAAAAGGCACACGGTCGCCAATTGGCAGGAGAGGAACCCTGAGACAAGACCGCCCCCACACCCACCTCAGAAGCATCAACCTCAACTATGAAGGGTAACGAAACATCAGGTTGCACCAAAATGGGAGCGGAAGCAAAACTCTCCTTGATATCAGAAAAAGCCTTACGCGCCTCTACTGACCAAGAAGAAAAATCTACCCCCTTTCTGGTCATATCAGTGAGTGGTTTAACAATAGAAGAATAATTCAAAATGAACTTCCTGTAATAATTGGCAAAGCCCAAAAAACGCATCAGCGCCTTTTGATTCTCAGGAAGCTCCCACTCAAGCACAGCGCGGACCTTCTCGGGGTCCATGCGAAAACCAGAAGCGGAGAGAAGAAACCCCAGAAATTGAATTTCTGGAACCGCAAACACACATTTTTCCAGTTTCGCATATAATTTATTCTCCCGCAGGATGAGCAAGACCTGACGTAAATGTTCCTTATGAGTTTTGAAATCGGGAGAAAAAATCAAAATGTCATCCAAATACACCAATACAAATTTTCCCATCAAATGATAAAAAATGCTGTTCACGAAATGCTGAAAAACGGCTGGGGCATTCATCAAACCAAAAGGCATAACCAAATTCTCAAAATGGCCCTCAGGGGTATTGAAGGCCGTCTTCCATTCGTCCCCTTCTCTGACCCTGACCAGGTTGTATGCCCCTCTTAAATCTAATTTGGAAAAGACTTTAGCCCCAACAACCTGGTTAAATAGATCCGGGATCAGAGGAAGCGGATAAGGGTCACGAATTGTGATATTGTTCAGCTCCCTGAAATCCAGACAAGGTCTTAAAGAACCATCTTTTTTCTTAACAAAGAAAAAACCAGCGGCAACAGGTGACTTTGAGGGTCGTATGTGTCCCTTTCTCAGACTCTCAGAGATATAAGCACGCATAGCGATCCTCTCAGGTTGGGAAAGATTGTATAAACGAGATTTAGGCAGCTTGGCGTCTGGGATGAGATTAATAGGGCAATCGTACTCCCTGTGCGGGGGCAAATCCTGAACTCCACTCTCAGAGAAGACATCCGAAAATTCAGAGAGAAAAGATGGTACAGTCTTAGTAGCAACCTCAGAAACAGATGTCGTGAGGCAATTCTCTCTGCAAAAGTCACTCCAACCATTTATTTGCCTCGCTTGCCAATCAATGGTGGGGTTATGTTTAGTGAGCCAGGGTAGCCCCAACACTAGAGGAGTCGGCAAACCGCTAAGGACGAAACATGAGACATCCTCAACATGAGCATCACTCACAATTAAACGGATATTGTGAACTATGCCCTTTAATGACTTCTGAGAAAGTGGAGCGGAATCGATAGCAAACACAGGAATATCCTTTCTCAAAGCGCACACCTGGAAACCATGAGTTATCGCAAAGTGATTATCAATGAGATTGACCGCTGCTCCACTATCCACAAAAATCTCACAAAAAATGTTCTTGCTCTCTAGCGCCACCCTAGCCGGCAGGACAAAACGGGAACTACAAGCAAACGGAAAATCTTCAATCTCCGCCTCAATCCTGCCAATAGTAACAGACGGAACATTTTTCAAAGATTTTTTCCTCTTTGTTTCTTTATTATACCCAGAGAACTGCCTGAATCTCCTAGAGGGACAAATATTTGCCAAATGATTAATACCTCCACAACAAAAACAAACCCTCCCATGCGGGCTGAATCTTCTATTGTCAGAAGCAATCAACCCCAGCTGCATGGGCTCCTGCTCAGAAGGGGCTGACAGCGACTGAGACCCCTGCGCACAGAATGGGACCGCTGCACAGTCCTGGGACCGAGTATGACAGGAAGGAGAGATCTCTCCTCTCTCTCTAAGACGCCTGTCAATACGAACGGCCTGAGACATAGCAGAGTCCAAAGAAATAGGCCTTTCATGAAAGGCAAATGCATCTTTCAATCCCTCTGAAAGACCATGGCAAAATTGACTTCGGAGTGCAGCATCATTCCAACCAGTATCAGCTGCCCAACTCCGAAATTCTGAGCAGTATATTTCTGCGGATTGTTTACCCTGGCATAGGAGACGTAGTCTAGACTCCGCCAGAGCAATACGATCCGGATCATCATATATCTGACCCAGGGCTAAAAAGAATTCATCCACTGAACGGAGAGGCCGTGCCCCCTCCGGCAGCGAAAAGGCCCAAGACTGAGCGTTACCCCTGAGCAGTGATATAATGATCCCCACCCTCCGTTCCTCATCACCAGAAGAATGGGGAAGAAGGCGAAAATGGAGTTTGCAAGCCTCTCTAAAACGCACAAAATTCTCACTACCCCCGGAGAACGTATCCGGGAGCGAGATCTTAGGCTCAGAACAAGCTCCATGAACGCAAGCTGAACCGGTCACTTGAAGCTGAGAAAAAGTCTTACGGAGGTCAGCTACCTCCAATGAAAGACCCTGGAAGCGTTCAGCCAAAAGTGAAACCGGATCCATGCTTAAGACGGTTTTGGCGGCTTATAATGTCACGGAATGTGTACAGGTAACAAGGCAAAGCAACATGTATAAACGACTCGCTGAATCCAAAAACTAAGGAACCAAGGGAGACCCCTGCAGAAGACCTGGCACTTTCCCTGGCTGCTCAGCCTATGCAAAGATCCTAATGGTGGAGGTTTGCATATCCACGAACCTTGACTATAAAGCCCTGAGCACCCTACAATAGTGAGGGGACACGACCACCGGCTCCCTACACAAGACACGGAGGGAGTCAGGGTCACCTGGGATCCAGCAAACAGATATTAACAGATAAAGGTACACTTAGCTTTGAAGCAAACAGGAGGACAGATCAGCGTGCACACACACTCCAGGAAGTAGTATAAGCCGCCCAGAAAAGCATTCTGGGGAGGCATTTAAAGGGAAGCAATTAACACATGACAGCTGAGAGAGGCTGACGAGAGGAGGAGCTGAATACCACAACACAGAAATTCAAGGAGGAGGTTCTGAAAGGCCTCTGTCAGAGCTTCTCAGCTGTCTGGTTGTGACAGTATCATACATTTGCTAAAAGGTTGTTAGCATATGCCAGAGACTTTTGTAAGTCTTTAGCTGACACTCTAGGATTCTTCTTCACCTCATTGAGCAGTCTGCGCTGTGCTCTTGCAGTCATCTTACAGGACGGCCACTCCTAGGGAGAGTAGCAGCAGTGCTGAACTTTCTCCATTTATAGACAATTTGTCTTACCGTGGACTGATGAACAGCAAGGCTTTTGGAGAAACTTTTATAACCCTTTCCAGCTTTATGTGAGTCAACAATTCTTAATCATAGGTCTTCTGAGAGCTCTTTTTTGCGAGGCATCATTCACATCAGGCAATGCTTCTTGTGAAAAGCAAACCCAGAACTGGTGTGTGTTTGTTATAGGGCAGGGCAGCTTTAACCAACACCTCCAATCTTATCTCATTGATTGGACTCCAGTTGGCTGACACCTTACTCCAATTAGCTCTTGGAGATGTCATTAGTCTAGGGGTTCACATACTTTTTCCAATTACACTGTGAATGTTTACATGGTGTGTTCAATAAAAACATGGTAACAATTAATTATTTGTGCGTTATTAGTTTAAGCAGACTGTGATTGTCTATTGTTGTGACTTGATCAGATCATATTTTATGACCAATCTTTGCAGAAATCCATATCTTTCCAAAGGGTTCACATACTTTTTCTTGCAACTGTATACTGTGGTGTTACCCCCATCTAGTGGTGGAATGTGTGTAATGCATCCAACAGCCTGGTAACAGGGATTCTACATAAGAATGAAATACAGCATGATATAACATATGACATAACAACCTTTTGCAGTGCCCACATACACTAGTGGGACGCTGCACTGGCTGCCTTTGGACATAAGGGGACTGAAAATCAGCCAGGAGAAAGTGGCAGCAGCAGATAGTTTGGGAATTATCCTCCCCCAGTAAAATATATCGGTGCATCACAGCTGCAGCCAGGTCTTTCTTTAGGTATAGTTTTGCTTTATTTATGTGTCTATGGGGGAAGGGGGGTTCAACGCAACATACACTTTTAAACAAGGTCATGGTATCATGGTTTGGGCCAGTTTCACTGCACCTGGGCCAGAACGACTTGCCATCCTTAATGGAACTATGAATTTTAAATTCTAAAAGAAAACAATCAGGAGTCAGGACATTTGTCCATGTGCTTATTCTCAGGAGAAAGTGAGTCATGCAGCAATACAATGACCCTAACAAGTCGCTCTACGAAAGAATGGTTAGAGAAGAAGAATATTTTGAAATGGTCAAGTCCTGACGTTAATCCAGTAGAAATGTTGTGGAAGGATCCAGGGGTGTAGCTAAAGACTAATGGGCCCTGGAGCAAGAGTTCAGCTAGGGTCCCCTTCCCTCAGTGCTTTGTGTCTAGGGGCAGGGAAGCACATAGCATTCGTGTTGCCTGAGGCAAAAATTGAAGTGGCACCCCTCACCCATTCTAACTTCTTGCCCTAACCCCTTAACTCCAGTCAGAGTTGTAACTTGAACAGCTTGGACTTTCTATAGTGCCGGTGACTTTTTATGTGGCACAAGGGTCTTTGGGCCCCTTCAGGCTCCTGGACCCAATAGTGACTGCTATCTCTGCACCCCCTATAGCTACGCCCCTGGAAGGATCTGAAGCGAGCAGTTCATGGGAGGAAACCCACCAACATAGCAGAGTTGAAGCTGTTTTATACGAAGGAACAAGCTAATACTCCTCCAAGTCAATGTGCAGGACTAATTAACAATTACCAGGAACATTTAGTTATTGCTGCCCAAGGGGTTCACACCTGATACTGAAAGCAAAGATTCACATACTTTTGTCAATGACAGGCATGTGATATTAGATCATTTTCCTCTATAAATGAGTTTGACATATTTTCTACTGTAAATGCTTCAATTTTGTGCCCTATCTACTATCCATCTGTAACACCCCAGAGTGGTGTTACCACTTCGGTACCTTGCTACTATCTTTTATGGTCTAACCTGTATGTCACCTATATATTTATTTTCAGGTCCCTCAACACTGTGCATTTATAATGTTTGTAACTGTTATAAATGTAATGTGCCTGGTTCACCAGCAGGTGGCAGCAAACACGGCAGAGCTGGAACTTTCCATTCCATTCTAACCCCCCTCTGTAGAGAAGTTGGCTTGTCCTACTTCCTGCAGGAACGGTGGGGACCAGTTAGAGTCAGTTTAGTTTACCCCCAGCTAGGGGAAGGGTGTGCAGGAGAAGTGCAGCATACAGAAGAAGCTGAGTTATACAGCCAGCCTATCAGTACAGCACAGTCAGAGAGAAACAGATATAGCAGAGTTGAGTTTGCCTGTCAGTTTCATGCTAAAGCCTGCTGCAACCAAGACAAAGCCTGTAAACCGTTTTGGAGAATGTTTATGCAAAGTAAGGCCTCTTTCACACTTGCGTTGTCCGGATCCGGCGTGTACTCCACTTGCCGGAATTACACTCCGGATCTGGAAAAACGCAAGTGAACTGAAAGCATTTGAAGACGGATCCGTCTTCAAAATGCGTTCAGTGTTACTATGGCATCCAGGACACTATTAAAGTCTTGGTTGCCATAGTAGTAGTGGGGAGCGGGGGAGCAGTATACTTACAGTCCGTGCGGCTCCCGGGGCGCTCCAGAATGACGTCAGAGGGCCCCATGCGCATGGATGACGTGCCATGCGATCACGTCATCCATGTGCTTGGGGCGCCCTGACGTCACTCTGGAGCGCCCCGAGAGCCGCATGGACGGTAAGTATACCGCTCCCCGCTCCCCACTATACTTTACCATGGCTGCCAGGACTTTAGCGTCCCGGCAGCCATGGTAACCATTCAGAAAAAGCTAAACGTCGGATCCGGCAATGCGCCGAAACGACGTTTAGCTTAAGGCCGGATCCGGATCAATGCCTTTCAATGGGCATTCATTCCGGATCCGGCCTTGCGGCAAGTGTTCAGGATTTTGGGCCGGAGCAAAAAGCGCAGCATGCTGCTGTATTTTCTCCGGCCAAAAAGCGTTCCGGTCCGGAACTGAAGACATCCTGATGCATCCTGAACGGATTTCTCTCCATTCAGAATGCATGGGGATAATCCTGATCAGGATTCTTCCGGCATAGAGCCCCGACGACGGAACTCTATGCCGGAAGAAAAGAACGCAAGTGTGAAAGAGCCCTAAAGCTGCCATTGAACTTCATCTCAAGGTCTGGACTCCAGTTATTCTTTTATCCCTCAATTATTCCCCCTATTTATTTCTTCGGAGCCAAAGCCTGGGGTCCAGCCGTATCCAGGTAGGAGCACTGTGACACACAATAAGAGACATTTTAGGCCGCACTATAACACTCAGCGTTCCTAAACCTCGGTCACGATAGAGAAGGCCTTGGGGGGAGGCGCCCGTTGCAATTGGCATCATGAACGGGATTTACCTTTATGTCTTTATACTACAAGGCCTATAGATTTACAGAGAACCACCTAAAAATGACTTTGCTGCGTTTATTGCGGAGCAACAGGCGCAGGAAAGTGCGCTCCGGCTGCTGAGGGGTTAATATGCTATCTTTGTCTGTGATGGCGTATGTTCTTCTTGTACCTCAAGAGCGGGAAAACAGGGAAACGCCCAGCCCAAGAGCGGGAAGCGACTGCCCTGCCCACCGGAAACTGCCCAGTGCAAGTCTTGGAAGTGAAGACTCCACCTCCAAGAGTGCGCCCCTTTTACCAGTGTGTGCCGGAGAGACAGAGGAAAACAAAATGGCGCGTTCTCTGCAGCCCAACTGGGGGGAAATGTTGTGGGACGACGAGCCCGAAGTGCAATATGCCCTAAAAGAAGTGAGACTTTCTCAGGTGCAACAGGACCTAGAGACAATGTCCGAGGCGTCCGCCACGCCGGCTGCTATGGTGGAGGCGGCCAGTTCGTCCACTACACCGCCCAGGAAGAGCGGTTCGTTTTCCCAACTGAACCCCATGGTTCTGCCGGAAGTTACAGCCCATGACCAGATGATGTGGACTACAAAAAAAGCCATTGAGGACTGGGTGATCCACGTCCTAGACAACCCACGGCCAGGGGATCCGGAGCTGGAACAACGTTGAGGAACATACTGTGGTTCTCTGTCAAAAGAGGCAGTGGCTTCCTGGCAGATGACGAAGATGGTGAGGAACTCTTTGTGGGTCTTCGGTCTGTGAAACACCCCTACCTCACTCAGGCCCGCCATAGCCTATATGTGGGAGACCACGTTGAATATACTCCCATGAGCTCACTTAAGGGACCGTTTGCCTAAGCTACTTGTCCCTATGCTAGTCGCTGAGAGCCGGCAGGAGGATCCAGCAGCCGCAGGCCAGGTGCGCTGCCTCCAAGATACAGCGGAGGGAGTCCTCCGCTTCCAGGAGAAACCTCAGCCCCAGCTGGACCTACTGATCCCAGGTTTACCACTGCCACCTACTTTCCAACTGGGATACCAGATGACCACCGCCTTTTCCTATAACCCTACCGTTGTCAATTACCAGCTCCTGTTTAAAATGGCGCCCACTGCAGCAAGAGGTTCCCGGGCTCCATCACCACCATTGGAGATTCCCTCACCACAGCCTTTACAGCTGGAGATCCTGAGTCCCCCTGCCCAAGCAGGAGGTACTGGCAACATGCAGAAAAATGTGGCTGTCGCCATAGCCATCATGACCACCCAGTCACTACCGGAGTCCTCTACTAGAGGTCAGCGGAGCACCACCATGGCAGCGAGTTTGGCATACAAGAGGCAGGAGCAGCTCCAGCAGCAAGGAGGACTTCCGATACCTCCTCTACTGCATCCTGGAAAAGAAAAAATCATGGACTAATGGAAGCAACGACATGAACTGTTCCTGAAGTGTGAGGACTTGTTGGCCCATTTTTTGTTTTTGTTGCCCTTGTTTGGCCCTCCTCCGGATGGACATACTTGTAAGGACTTCCCCAATCTGCAGAAAACACTTCCAAGTTCCACCTAGCAGCGCCAATCTCCTTTTTTCCCCATTCTCAGGTTAAGTGGGAGCCCCCTTTTGCAAAAAAGGGTTCTCATCACAATTGCTGCTATTCTATGCATACTCCATGTGGATTGCAAATATTGACTTTATTACCTCTTGTGGATTACAAATGACTTCTGCACTATTTGTTCCAGTTTGGTGCACTTGACCAGCCAAGCACTTAAGGAAAAGACTCTAGTGTGAATTTGATTGCATTATGTATTTACACTATTTTTGCACTCTTTTACAGGTTTTGCAAGGTTTAAGCACTTTAGCCCATTGTCTGGACTCTATTACAGGTACAATGTGATCCTATGCACTACAAATGGACTCTGGACTTATTGTAATATTCTTAGCTAGATAGATAGCGTTCTTACTTCATTGCTCATATGGACTGCCTCTAAGGACATCAATACTAATGCTTCTTATGTTACCTTGTGTTAGCTTAGAAAGCCTAGGCATTGTCTTGTATTGTTGATACATAAGGGGAACAAAGTGGTAAGTCACAAGCAGTCTTAACATCTTTAAAGGGTAACCCCGCTGCTAAAGAAATATGTTCCTAAGTGCCCTAAGGCACTGTGCACCATCTTAAAAAAAAAAGCGTAAAAGCTACTAGTTCAGACATCAAGGTGACGAAGAGTAAAGCATGATTAGACATTGGTGCTGGAAGCGATTACAGGATGAAGCCACCCTTCTGTTTGCGGGCATTCATTGCATAGTGATGGGATTACAGAGTGAAGACACCCCCATTCTTTCTTTGGTATTATTGATCACAATACTCAAAAGAAAGCCAGGAATGGTCACTTTTTGCAGACCTTTTGGTTCTCTGGTTATTACCGAGAGGGCAATCTGAGTTTGAGGGCAATCTGTGAATAGACACCCTATTCATACAGGCAGAGACCTAGTGGTAGCCGTTGCTATATCAGTCAGTAATAGTAAATAGTCTTATGCAGCACTCTAACTTTCTTTGGGTACCCTTAGAGCACACCCTAAGCACAAGCCGAGAGAGGCTTAGTTTTAAGTAAGGAGGTATGTAACACCCCAGAGTGGTGTTACCACTTCTGCACCTTGTTACTATCTTTTATGGTCTAACCTGTATGTCACCTATATATTTATTTCCAGGTCCCTCAACACTGTGCATTTATAATAATGTTTGTAACTGTTATAAATGTAATGTGCCTGGTTCACCAGCTGGTGGCAGCTGTACTTAGATAGAATAGAACTTTCCATTCCATTCTAACCCCCCTCTGTAGAGAAGTGGGTTTGTCCTACTTCCTGCAGGAAGGGTGGGGACAAGTTAGAGTCAGCCTAGTTTATCCACCTAGGGGAAGGGTGTGCAGGGGCACATCTGTGCTGGATGTACCCATGCCAGCTAGAGCACCTTAAGCTCTGCTGGCTATGGAAGCCAAAGCTTGAAGCCTCAGGAGCCAGGAGGAAAGTTCCCTGGCATAACCTAGAGTCAGACTACAGAGAAGAAGTGCAGCATACAGAAGAAGCTGAGTTATACAGCCAGCCTGTCAGTACAGCAGTGTCAGAGAGAAACAGATATAGCAGAGTTGAGTTTGCCTGCCAGTTTCATGTTAAAGCCTGATGTAACCAAGACAAAGCCTGTAAACCGTTTTGGAGCATGTTTATGCAAAGTAAAGCTGCCATTGAACTTCATCCCAAGGTCTGGACTCCAGTTATTCTTTTATCCCTCAATTATTCCCCCTATTTATTTCTTCAGAGCCAAAGCCTGGGGTCCAGCCGTATCCAGGTAGGAGCACCGTGACACACAATAAGAGACATTTTAGGCTGCACTATAAATGTCACAGATGATGTTGCAGATAGCTGGAACTTATGAATAAACGTCCGACTGGCTTGATCCCAAACTAAGGAGCATATAGATGAGCCCTATAAAACCCTAAGAGCTCTCCCTGACTGCTATGCCCATGCAAAGGTCTCAATGGTAGACGATTGCATGCCCACATACCTAAGACTGTGTGACACCTGAAAACCCTATAATAGTAAGGGGACATGACCACCGGCTCCCTGCACTTAATACGGACGGAGTCAGGGTCACCTAGAATCAAGCCAGCAAGGAAACACAATACATGAAAAGACTTATCTGAGCAAGCAGCAGCCTCCAGCAGTGAACACTTCATCCAGGAAGTAGAAAAAACCGCAAAGTGAGGCAGTATGGGAGGGAATATAAAGGGAAACGATTAGTCTAAATAGGTGACACCTGGGAGAAGGAAAGGAGAGGACAAAGTGAAACCAAAACAAAGAACGTCATGCAAGAGGTAGAGAAGGACATCTGCCAGACCTTCTCACAGAACTGGCGGTGACAATAGCACTCGGCATCCGCGATAGAGAGGGTCCTGGGGGGAGGCACCCATTGCATATCTATCTCCTATCTATCTATCTATCTATCTATTTATCTATCAATTTATCCATCCATCTCATATCTATTGTTGTAGTGGCAGCTTCGGGCTGCCGCTGTCTCATTCGCCCATTTGGACTCTCTAGTCTGGTGTTGCAGAGCCACTTTCTGCTCTCCGTGCCCTCTTAGTGGTTCCAACCACTGGGAATGCTCTGTCCCTCCACGCAGGCTATGGCCTGCTTGCCAGCTTAGTCTTTCCCTCTCTGCCCTAATCTCCACCAGCCTATGACTTGCCACCTTGGGGTATTTAAGGCACCTTTCCCAGTGGGCAGATGCCTGAGCAATAGGTTTGTCTAGCTTGTTAGTGCCTGTGAAGGTGTGCTATTCCAATTGTCTGCTCATGTACCGACCTTTGATTCTCCACATCCTGACCCTACCTGTGCCTGATTTCCGTATTGTACCTTTGCTACCTGCCCTGAATTTAGGACTATTTTACAGATTTGAACATACTCTGCCTACCTTGATCTCTGTCTGTTACTGACTATGAGTTTGCCTGTTCCTTTGGTGCTATGCATCAGTGTATCTTGACCCCGTGGGTCAACTGTCAATCACACAAATACTACTGGAGAAGGTAGCAACCTGGTGCGTTCCCTGCATAGTGGTTTCTGGGGGAAAGCCAGAGAGCCACCAGGATAACCCCTATATATCTGGCTATCTACAGTATCTATATATCTGACTATCTATCTCATATCTATCTAGCTATCTACCGGTGTATATTATCTGTCTCTTTCTCTATCTGTTTGTGGTCACACAAAACAATTTCTTCTTTTATCTGCATATGTGAAACCATAATGCTTTTTGGCAGGACATTATGTTCAGATATTTCATATCCTCCATAGACTAAAGCAATTTATGCTCCTCTGACTTTTGTGTTTTGGGGGGAGGGAACTGACTACTGTTCTTCCTCTAGTAGGGGAAACCCTGTTGTAATTAGAGCATGGGAAAATGTTCAGCATGTACTGGAGCAGTGGGCCTACTGCACGATTATGGGATGTGCGTAGTTTGCCGAAATTCCTTGCATACTCTTCTTGAAATTTTAGTTATTAGAGATGCAAAACATCTTTCATGTCTCAGAGGAATCAGTGGTCTCACAAATGGAACGCCAATAGCTAAGATAAATGTCAGCCACTTTGCGTCTTCATTGACAGCCAATTAAATCCTAGTAAATCATGGCGCCTGGAGGACAGGAGACTGAACGGTAAACAGAAGTGGAGAGGCATGAAGACTTTATGGATAATTGAATTTACAGGTCAGTGTGAAGCCAGCTTTGTAGTTCATTTATAAATCTGGAAAAGCTGGGTGACAGCTATGACCATGTTCATTATTAGTGTTGATCGCGAATATCGCCACTTCGAGAATTCGCGAAGATGTAGAATATAGTGCTGTATATTTGTGAATATTCTAGATTTTTTTCATCTGATTCCATGATCCCTCCCTGCTTCTTGCTTGTGGGCTGCAGCAATTTTCTGCAGTTTATTTTGCAGTTCTGAGAGAGACAGCAGTGTCATTGCTGTGCTCTGTGCTTTACTGTTTAATAGTCAGTGTAGGATAGATAGTGATATAGTGTAGCTGATAGGTTCCAGTGCAGGGTGTTAGGTAGTGTGATAGGTTCTGCTGTCCATACATACATGCTACAGACATAGTGCTGTGATGTCACAACAATACATAGTGCAACAATCAGTAATATGTAGTCAGAGCTGCTAAAATGTAGAGTTGCACGTATTGTGCCAAAATATGCGCATCATTAATTGCCAATTTGCGCAATCGCGAATATATTGGAGCACTCTATCTGCATATAAAGCTATTGTAATGTTCTGCCTGTGCCAACCATTTTCTCCACTCTCAGGAAACTTCTAGCAGCTTGAAAAATGTAGCAAAAGTGACCCACGCCTGTATTGTGCACGCATTGCGCGAATATTACATTGCCGATTTTCGCAATCAAGAAAATAATCGTGAATTCTCGAATTCGCAAATTTATTACGAATATTCGCAAAATATCGCAAATTCAAATATTTCCCCTGCCGCTCATCACTATTCATTATCACCCAGCTTTCCTATATCCTTAGGGTTACTGTAAATCTGCCTAGCAAAGTTGGGTGACAACCCGTGTGAAGTCTCAGATAAAGGAATTCCACCCCCTGTCTCATCGCAGGCTCAGGAAGCTGTTATGTCCCTTTCCTAAGTTTAACGCTGCAGCTCTGTTTGTTCAGATTAGAAGTCAGTACATGGTAAGATGGTTTTCACAACAGCAATGACATCCCATGTCCTAGTCCAATTTTGTTGATACAGAACTAAGAGCTCCAAATCCTCTACATAGACATGGGGTTGGATGACAGAAGTATGCCTGCCTCCAGCCACTCTGATGAGTCTGTAACCATATCCCGCCTGCTTGGCCCTCTAAGCAGAGCCAGGGAGAGCCAATCAGAAATAAGGGAGCACAGTTAAGCATGTCTCCTCCAGGACCCCCACTAATGAAAACCTCTGACATGTCAAAAAATTTATGAAATGACATTTACACTTCAAAGGTTTTTTTCGAGATTTAAATACTGATGACCTATCCTCAGGACCCGGGACCTTCACCGATCAGCTGTTTGAGAAGGCAGTAGGACTTGCAGTAGTGCCATGGCCTTCTTTCAGATTTTCCTAGGCCAGTGAGGACACGTTCATCAGTCACGTGGCCTAGGTGCAGCTCACCACCATAGAATTGAATGGGGTTGAGTGAGATACCAAGTACAGCTGCTATACAATGTATGGCCCTGTGGTTGCTAAGCTACGAGAAGGCCACGGAGCTCACAGGATATATGGTGCCTACTCAAATAGGTGATTGGCCCCCACTGTTCAGATACTGATGACCTATTCTGAGGAGAAGTCATCCGTTTTAAAATCTGGGAAAACCGTTTTAAGGAATAAATTGATGTTAAATGATTGACATTTCCTTTACAAGGGTTCTCCAGGTTTCAACTCTTTTCCATAGTATAGGTAATCAAAATCAGATCGGCAGGGGTCCGACACTGGGTCAATCAGCTGCTCGAGAGTAGTTCCATGCTGGAGTTACACAAGTCATCTATTGGGCAGTGGACGGAGCAGGTTACTACAGGCTGCTCCCATTCACTTCAGTGGAAGCAGCACTGCAGTAACCAACTCCGTCCACTGCACAATAGATGGAGCACTGTACACTGTGTGCACAATTATTAGGCAAGTGAGTATTTTGACCACAGGATCACTTGTGTGCCTATTTACCAACTTCAAGCTGTAAAGACTTGAATGCTTATTGGATCAAAGTATATCAGGTGGTGTATTTGTGTAATGAGGGAGGGGGCCTAAGGAGATGTAGACCCTGTATCAAGGTGTGCAGAATTTTTTGGCAGCTTGTTTTCCTCTGGCAAAATGGGCCAAAAAAGAGATTTAACTGACCAGGGGTACACATAGAAATCATTGGGCCCCATAGCAAGAACCTAAATTGGGCCCCTATGCCCCATTCATCGTCCCTCCTACTACCCATCCCTGGCCCCTACTCTTGCTCCATGAACTGTGCATGCTGTTGATTGCTATATAGCGTGCTATCAGAGCCAGACTGGGATTACAAATCAGCCCCAGCACACAAACCCCACCAACCCACATATGATATAGTGTGCGATGCACAACTTCTATGTAAACCATCAATGCAAGAAAGGGAATAAAAGTGGAACACAAAAATGCCTAATCACATGGTCAGGGACATACTTTACCCTCTCCAACAGCAACACATACAATGATAAAGCCCAAAATACCTCCCCAGCAGCGTCTGATACCAGCATGCATTGCCTAACTACCCCCCCAACTTCACCATATAAATACCACATTGCAACACAAAATATCTCTCCAACAACGCCAAATAAATATCCCCATGAAGTACAAAATACCCAGCATTATTGTCCCCTGACAACCCCACCCCCACTGGCAGCAGCATTGTCCCCATTTAAATGTCTCCACTCTGTTTGGGACTTGCAGGACAGGAGCAGAGCCGCTTGAGTCAGGGGCGTAGCTATAGGGGGTACAGAGGTAGCAGTCGCTACCGGGCCCAGGAGCCTGAGGGGGCCCAAAGACCCTTGTGCCACATAAGAAGACACCAGTATTATAGCAAATGCATACTGGTCAAGTTGCTGGCTGGAGGGAAGGGGTTAGGTCAGGAATTTGGCATGGGGGGGAGGGAGGTGCCGATTCAATTTTTGCTTTAGGCAGCATGAAGGCTATGTGCCTCCCTGCCCCTGGCTACAAAGCACTGAGGGAAGGGGGGCCCAAGCTGAAGTCTTGCACCAGGGCCCATGAGCCTTTAGCTACGCCCCTGGCTGGAGTTGAAGGGAGAAAGCCTTCTGGTGGAAGGTAGAGTGGAGTGGGTAAAAGTTGTGATGTCACAGGTTACATGTTGCCGACGGTCAGATATTAAGAGGTATAATAGATGCAGTGCGTACAGATACACTGCCTGGAAAAACACAGAAAAAATGCACCAAACGGATATGCCACTGACTATACTAGCTAGCCATACAAGCAGATATTAAAAGCTGAGACTTTTGCCAATATATTCCTGTCAGGAAAACATTGGAGCCCATCATGCACCACGTCACGGTCTCTCAGCATGGCAAGGGTCCTATCACTACGCTAACTATGGTGTGGTCGGAAGGTGATGAAATACAGCTCACAGCCAAGCTTCCACACACCCGCATAGTATATGCATATCAGACCGTGTAATGGAGGCTACCAGGTGCAAAAGAATGTTTAAATGCCAGGTAAAGGCACATTCAATACATATAAAACTAAATCACAGAAATATAGTGGCAAATATGGGGGAACTACTCAAACCCCAAACAGTGTAGCGTGTTTCTTATACACTGCCTGGCCCAAAATAATGTCACCATCTGTATTTCACTAAGCAAATAGGTAAGAGCCCAGTAGTTGGTCAGCTCTAGGTTCAGCAACGTTATGTGCCCAAAGAATCAGGGTTAGCTGACTACCTGAATATACTGATGACTAGGTTTTTCCATCAATGGATTTTTTATTTTCCATGATGGCACCAGAATATTCCAAGATGACAATGCCAGGATTCATCGGGCTCAAATTCTGAAAGAGCGGTTAACCATCATTTTTACACATCGATTGGTCACTACAGAGTACAGACCTGAACCCCATGGAATGTGCTGGAGAAGACTTTGCGCAGTGGTCCAAATCTCCCATCATCAATACAAGATCTTAGGGAAAAATGAATGCGACTTTGGACAGAAATAAATATTGTGACATTGCAGAACCTTGTAGTAATGATGCCAGCGAATGCATGCCGTAATTAGGGATGAACGAGTAGAAATACATTTTTGAAGTTATTATCCTAAGTCTCGCGAGACTTCACAAAGTGATAACTTCGGCTCATCTGAGCCAATACATTCTAATACTGTACGGAGCGCTCTCTCTGTACAGTATTCTAACAAAGTTTTATGCAAATCGACTTCGGATGTTTTAAAGCTAAATCAAAGCTAAAGGTAGTCCAACTGAAAAATGTAGTATACGCAGCAGTGTATAAATTGCACCTCATACCTCACATATTAGTACATTGCTGCATATACTATATATCTGCACACTCTGCATCTATTATACCTCATACCTCACATATCAATACACTGCTGTATATACTATATATCTGTACAAAGTGCATCTATTATACCTCGTACCTCACATATCATATATATACACACATATGTACACTGTATTAGCGGAATTACCCAGCTTTGCACTGGTATATATCCAGACCTATCGATGAGGCAAGAGACTTGGAGGGCGGGCAAAGGCAGAGGCTGGGGAGGAGTAAAGAGAAAAGAAGGCAGAGCAGCCTGGGCACCTACACACTGAACGCCGCCCCTGGGCACTTACACACTGAACGCCGCCCCTGGGCACTTGCGAGTGCTCATTTGCATATGAATTAAACTTTGTTTTTCCTGCTGGTGCAAGTCTAAAGACAAAGACAAAGGTACCGTTACAATCCTGTATAGGTGTGCTACAGAGCCATGTAAGCGCTGCATATGGCCATATGGAGTTGACAGACTCCCTTTAACACTGACCTCCACAGCTGTCCGCCCCTTAACAATGACCTCCACAGCACCCCACCCCTTTAAGATGACATCCATAGCACTCCACCCCCATAACAGTGACCTTCCACAGCAGTCTACCCCTTAACAGAGACCCCCCCACAGCACCCCGCCTCCTTAACAGTGCCCCCCACAGCACCCTGTCCCCTTAACAGTGACCTCCACAAAACTCCCCCCTTAACAGTGACCTCCACAGCTCCCCATCCCGTTAACAGTAACCTTCATAGCCCCCCACCCCATAACAATGTTCTCCACAGCAGATCGCCCCTTAACACTGACACTCCACAGCACCCTGCCGCTTAACATTGACCTCCACAGCAGCCCACCCCCTTAACTTTGACCTTCACAGCATCCTGCCCCTAATAGTGACCTCCACAGCGACCTGTCCCCTTAACAGTGACCTCCACAGTGACTCACCCCCTTAACAGTCATCTCACAATGTCTTAAAAAGTAACCTCTACAGCGCCCGACCCTTAAAAGTGACCTGCACACTGGCCTTTCCCTTATCAGTGACCTTCACAGCGCCAGCCCACTTAACAGTGACCTCTACAGCACCTCGCCGCCGTAATATTGATGTCCACAGTACCTTGCCCCCCTAACACGGGCCGCCACAGTGGCCTGCTCCCTTTACAGTGACCTTCCACCGCGATCTACCCCTTAAGAGTAACCTCCACAGATCCCCGTCCCCTTAACTTTCACCTCCACAGCAGCTCGCCCTTTAACAGTGACCCCCCCACAGTGGCCTGCCCCCCTAGCAGTGACCTCTTACAGTAAAGAAAAATGGAGTTGTTATGGAAAATTGGTGTAACTGTGTAAGTTCATTTAATTCAGTAATGCAACTTAGGCCTCATGCACACAACAGTATTTCTTCAGTGTCCGCAAAACGGGGTTCCGTTGGTCCATGATCCGTGACCGTTTTTTCAGACATGAAAAAAAAGTCGTTTTGGTGTCCGCCTGGGCGTGCGGAGCCAAACGGATCCGTCCTGAATTACAATGTAAGTCAATGGGGACGGATCTGTTTGACGTTCACACAATATGGTGCAATTGCAAACGGATCCGTCCCCATTGACTTTCAATGTAAAGTCAGGAGTCCCTTTTATACCATCGGATTGGAGTTTTCTCCAATCCGATGGTATATTTTAACCTCACTATGGGAACGCCTCTATGTTGGAATATAACATCGGATTTGAGTTACATCGTGAAAACTCATATCCGACAGTATATTCTAACACAGAGGCGTTCCCATGGTGATGGGGACGCTTCTAGTTAGAATATACTACAAACTGTGTGCATGACTGCCCCCTGCTGCCTGGCAGCACCCAATCTCTTACAGGGGGCCGTGATCAGCACAATTAACCCCTCAGGTGCCGCACCTGAAGGGGTTAATTGTGCGTATCATAGCCCCCTGTAAGAGATCAGGGCTGCCAGGCAGCAGGGGGCAGACCCCCCTCCCTCCCCAGTTTGAATATCATTGGTGGCCAGTGCGGCCCCCCCTCCCTCCCTCTATTGTATTAATAACATTGGTGGCACAGTGTGCGGCCTCCCCCGGCCCCTCCTCCCTCCCTCTATTGTAATAATAACATTGGTGGCCAGTGTGCGGCCCCCCTCCCTCTCTCCATTGTAATAATAACATTGGTGGCCAGTGTGCGGCCCCCCTCCCTCCCTCTATTGTAATAATAACATTGGTAGCCAGTGTGCGGCCTCCCCCGGCCCCCCCCTCCCTCCCTCTATTGTAATAATAACATTGGTGTCACAGTGTGCGGCCCCCCCTCCCCCGATCATTGGTGGCAGCGGAGTTCCGATTGGAGTCCCAGTTTAGTAGCTGGGGCTCCGATCGGTAACCATGGCAACCAGAACGCTACTGCAGTCCTGGTTGCCATGGTTACTTAGCAATAGTAGAAGCATTATACTTACCTGCTGCGCTGTCTGTGACCGGCCGGGAGCTCCTCCTACTGGTAAGTGACAGGTCTGTGCGGCGCATTGCTTAATGATCTGTCACTTACCAGTAGGAGGAGCTCCCTGCCGGTCACAGACAGCGCAGCAGCCAGCAGGTAAGTATGATGCTTCTACTATTGCTAAGTAACCATGGCAACCAGGACTGCAGTAGCATCCTGGTTGCCATGGTTACCGATCGGAGCCCTGGAGATTAAACTGGGACTCCGATCGGAATTCCGCTGCCACCAATGATCTCTTACAGGGGGCTATGATATGCACAATTAACCCCTTCAGGTGCAGCACCTGAGGGGTTAATTTTGCTGATCACGGCCCCCTGTAAGAGATCGGGTGCTGCCAGGCAGCAGGGGGCAGTCATGTACACAGTTCGTAGTATATTCTAACTAGAAACGTCCCCATCACTATGGGAACGCCTCTGTGTTAGACTATACTGTCGGATCTGAGTTTTCACAAAGTGAAAACTCAGCTCTGAAAAAGCTTTTATGCAGACGGATCTTCGGATCCGTCTGTATGAAAGTAACCTACGGCCACGGATCACGGACACGGATGCCATTCTTGTGTGCATCCGTGTTCTTTCACGGACCCATTGACTTGAATGGGTCCGTGAACCGTTGTCTGTCAAAAAAATAGGACAGATCCTATTTTTTTGACGGACAGGATTCACGGATCACGGAGGCGGATGACAAACGGTGCATTTTCCGAGTTTTATTTGGTATAATATGGATGATTTTGGCTTACAGCTTATGAAACCCCAAAGTCACAATCTCCGGTCCCCTTTGCTGAGGGGGTATGGATTAATTAGCTGACTAGAGTGTGACACTAACACTATTAACCCCTACTGTGCCGGCCCTGATACACTTACACTAGTAACCCCTACCCTGCCAGAACAGGTATGCTAATAACTCTTACCCTGTCAGCACTGATACACTAACATTATTAACCCCTACCTGGCCAGCCCTGATACACTAACACTTTAGCTAGTACCATGCCACTGGTGACAGCATAACACTATTAACCCCTACTCTGCCAGCTCTGGAAGCCAAACGCTATTAACCCCTACTCTGCCAGTATACACTAATGTTATTAACCCCCACCTTGCCAGAACCGATATACTCACACTGTTAGCCTAACTATTAACCCCTACAATGCGGCCAGTGATAGCTTAATACTATTAACCCCTACCCTGCCAGCACTGATAGTCTAACACTATTAACCCCTACAATGTTGCCACTGATAGCTTAATTCTATTGACCCCTACTATTCTAGAACTGATAGCCTAGCACTGTTAACCCCTACCATGCCAGCACTGAATTGCAGCCGATTAGATATTGGATTGTGGTGATAGAGCCCCTTTTTTTTGGCATGAAAAATGTGCATGCTTTATGAAGTAAAACCAGCCCTGAACCTGCAGGGGTCAATGGGAACAAATCCGGGACCCCCTGCAGTATTCAGGTATTACGTAAAAGCCTAATACTGAATCCCATAGAACCCTTTTCGATTGCTCCAGGAATCTTCACTGGATACAAGCTTGGCAGCTGAATAAATACATTGTTACATCTTTATAATATTATAATATGACAGTAGTGGGGGTCTGACCTCTGAGAGCCCCATAGGGCCCTCCATGGTCTGCACAAGGAACCCCAACCCAGTCGCACACAAGTTCTTTACTAGCCCTGCGGCCGCTTCGCTCTGGTGGTTAGTGAGATATTATATACAGGTGAAACTTGAAAAATTAGAATATTGTGCAAAGGTAATTTATTTCAGTAATGCAACTTAAAAGGTGAAACTAACATATGAGATAGACTCATAACATACAAAGCGAGATATTTCAAGCCTTTATTTGGTATAATTTGGATAATTTTGGCTTATAGCTTATAAAACCCCAAAGTCACCATTTTGAGGCACCCTTTGCTCAGGGGGTATGGATTAATTAGCTGACTAGAGTGTGACACTTTGAGCCTAGAATATTGAACCTTTTCGCAAAATTCTAATTTTAATTTGCATTAATGCAATTCCTTTAAATTTGCATTACTGAAATAAATGAACTTTGCACGATATTCTAATTTTTGGAGTTTCACTTGTATATAATATCTCACTGACCACCAGAGTGAAGGCCTAGTAAAGAACTTGTGTGCGACTGGGTTAGGGTTCCTTGCGCAGACCATGGAGGGCCCCATGGGGCTCTCAGAGGTCAGACCCCCACTGCTGTCATATTATAATATTATAAAGATGTAACAATGTATGTATTCAGCTGTCAAGCTTGTATCCAGTGAAGATTGCTGGAGCAATCGAAAAGTGTTCTATTATACTGGGGCTAATATTATACATAATGTGAGTTCAGTGCCCCCTGCTTATCAGTCCATAGGGTCCCCCATAAAGTGCAGCGCTCAGGAATAAGTTATCAGCCCTTTGGACCCTCCCAAGCCTGTGTACACAGTGTGACTGCTGGTCTAATATTACATCCCCCAACCCTGCCCTCCTCATCACTAGGACCTGAAGGACAGGAAAAGCTTCTGAAATGAAAGCTTGTTTTTGAGGTGGGAGGAGGATGGGGAAAAACTGCAGACAAAGCCTTTTATGAGCCATATATCAGTATATAACCACCAAAGGGGAGCTCAGGGAACCTGTAAGGAATTCTGAGCTAAAGGGATTTTCTGGGATATTGATGGTCTATGCACAGGATAGGCCATCAATATCAGATTTTCAAAGGGTTCAGCACTAGGGATGAGCGAACTTGAGTTTTCAAGTTCGGCGTACGGGGTTCAGGTTCGGCAACTCCTTTTAAGTTGCATTACTGAAATAAATGAACTTTTGCTTGATATTCAAATTTTTCGAGTTTCACCTGTATGTCAAGACGGAAGAACCTGCAAGCTTCTATTGGATAATAAGGGTCATGTGACTGTGTGAATGGCAGAATGTGAGTGAAGCTGCAAGCTCCTATTGGCTAATAAATTTTTGGGGACTATCTCAGGAACGGTACATCCTAGAGAGCAGTGTTCCCTCTGAGCCTTGGCCGCTGCTGAGTGGGGTCGGCTCAGAGCTGGGCACAGCGTCATCAAAGGTGTGCGATAGGAAAACCTAAGATAATTGTCACATTAAAGAGCACATAGTATAAACCCTGCATCATCCCATACAATACAGTATAATCCATATACCATGCTGTTCAATATACAGTATAATCCCTACACCATGCTGTACAGAATACATTATAATCCCTGCACTATGCTGTGTAATATACAGTGTCTTCACTCCCCTTGACTTTTTTCGTATTTTGTTACATTGCAGCTTTAAATTTATTGTTTTGTTAATCTGAATTGTATGTGGTGGATCAGAACACAATAGTCTAAGTTGGTGAAGTGAAAATATCTAAATAAAACTATTGTTCAGAAATAGAAAACTATAAAATGGCATTGTCATGGAATGTGTACAGGTAACAAGGCAAAACAACATGCATAAATGACTCGCTGGATCCAACAGCTAAGGAACAAAAGGGAGACCCCTGTAGAAGACCTGGCACTTTCCCTGGCTGCTTAGCCTATGCATAGATCCGAATGGTGGAGGTATGCATATCCACGTACCTTGACTATATAACCCCTGAGCACCCTACAATAGTGAGGGGACACGACCACCGGCTCCCTACACCAGACACGGAGGGAGTCAGGGTCACCTGGGATCCAGCAAACAGAAAATAACAGATAACAGTATAACACTTAACTTTGTAGAGGAGAGGAGAATCAGATGGGCATGCACACATACTCCAGGAAGAAATATAAGCCGCCCAGAAAAGCCTTCTGGGGAAGAATTTAAAGGGAAGCAATTAGTCCAACACATGACAGCTGAGAGAGGCTAAGGAGAGGAGGAGCTGAATACCACAACACAGAAACTCAAAGAGGAGGTTCTGAAAGGCCTCTGTCAGAGCTTCTCAGCTGTCTGGTTGTGACAGGCATGTGTGTATGTATTCCCCCTCTTTGTTAGGATACCCATAAAAAGCTCTGGTGCAACCAATTACCTTCAGAAGTCACATAATCAGTGACCACCTGTGTGCAATCTAAGTGTCACATGATCTGTTATTACATATACACACCCAGAGGTTGCAACACCTAAGCAAGAGGCATCACTAACCAAACACTGCCATGAAGACCAAGGAACTCTCCAAACAAGTAAGGGACAATGTTTTTGAGAAGTAAAAGTCAGGGTTAGGTTAGAAAAAATATCCAAATCTTTGATGATCCCCAGGAGCACCATCAAATCTATCATAACCAAATGGAAAGAACATGGCGCAACAGCAATCCTGTCAAGAGACGGCGGCCCATCAAAACTCACAGAACGGGCAATGAGGGCATTAATCAGAGAGGCAGCACAGAGACCTAAGGTAACCCTGGAGGAGCTACAGAGTTCCACAGCAGAGACTGAAGTATCTGTACATAGGACGACAATAAGCCGTACGCTCCATAGAGTTAGGCTTTATGGCAGACTGGTCAGAAGAAAGCCATTACTTTCAACAAAAAACATGTATGTGGGAGACTCCCAAATGTATGAAGGAAGGTGCTCTTGTCTGATAAAACTAAAATTTAAATTTTCGGCCATCAAAGAAAATGCTATGTCTGAAGCAAACCCAACAAATCACATCACTGTCATGGAACCATGAACCAGACGTACAACAAGAGATAAGTGGAAATAAGAAGGCTTTATTGAAAATCAAGCTGTAAGCAAAAGTCCAAACGGATGGCTAAACCGAAGCAGGGTCTTGCGTAGACAGAGGTCAGGAACCAGAAGGGTAGTCAGACGAAGCCTGGATCAGGAACCAGCAGGGTAGTCAGACGAAGCCAGGATCAGGAACCAACGGGGTAGTCAGACGAGGCCAGGATCAGGAACCAGAAGCAGCAGCAGTCTTAGAAGCATGTGAACACAGGAGGACCAAGCAAGGAACTGAAGCCACAGACCTCCTATATATATGAGCTAGGCATCCAGCTCCTCCCAGTGGGAAGGAGAAGCCGCAGGGTGGGAGGCTACAAGAAACCCAGAAACCAAGATGGCCGCCAGCACATGTCAAACGAAGGAGAACAGTAAGAAGGTAAGACCATGACAGTACCTCCCCCTCAAGGGCCCCTCCTCCGCGGAGTAAGGAACGGTTTCTGAGGGAAGCGTGCGTGGAAGGCTCGGAGCAAAGCAGGAGCATGGACATCTGCGGAGGGAACCCAGGAACGCTCCTCTGGACCATAACCACGCCAATGGACCAAAAACTGCAACCGACCGCGGACCAGGCGTGAGTCCAGGATATTGCTCACCTCATATTCCTCACGATTGCCCACTTGGACCGGACGGGGCCGAGGAACCGAGGAAGTGAAACGATTACACACCAATGGCTTCAACAGGGAGACATGAAACACGTTGGAGATCCGCATGCCAGGAGGAAGCGCAAGGGCATAGGCTACCGGGTTTACCCTGCGAAGCACTCGGAAGGGACCAACAAAGCGAGGCGCCAGCTTGGGAGTGGGCACTCGAAGGTTGAGGTTGCGGGTGGACAACCATACACGGTCTCCGACCTGGTAGGAAGGAGCGGGCGCTCGTCTGCGATCAGCCTGGAGTCTCTGGCGCTGCGCAGAGACCTCAAGGGACCTCTGGATCTGTACCCAAGAAGCACGTAGGACGGAAAGGTGATCCTCCACAGCCGGAATATCCTGGGGAGAGAATACCTCCGGTAACACGGCAGGTTGGAACCCATAATTGGCCATGAAGGGAGACGTCCCAGAGGAAGAGTTCACCGCCGTGTTCCTGGCAAACTCAGCCCAAGGCAGGAGGTCAACCCAATTGTCTTGGTGATCGGAGACATAGCAACGAAGGAATTGCTCCAAGGCCTGATTGGATCGTTCTGCGGCCCCATTGGACTGAGGGTGGTAGGCCGAGGAGAAAGAGAGATGAATCCCCAACTGGGAGCAAAAGGCGCGCCAGAACCTGGACACAAACTGACTCCCCCGATCCGACACAATCTCCTTGGGCAAACCGTGCAACCGGAAGACCTCCCTGGCGAAAATCGTGGCCAACTCTTGTGCAGAGGGTAACTTCTTGAGAGGAACACAGTGGCACATTTTGGAAAACCGATCCACAATCATGAGAATGACCGTATGGCCTCGGGATGCAGGGAGGTCCACAATGAAATCCATCCCCAGGTGTGACCATGGGCGCTCCCCGGTGGCTATGGGTTGCAAAAGGCCCAACGGAAGGTGCCGAGGGGACTTACTCTGGGCACAAACGGAGCATGCCGCTACATATGCGGCGATGTCGGAACGTAGAGAAGGCCACCAGAACAGACGTGAAACAGCCCAGGACAGCTGATTCTTTCCAGGATGCCCCGCGGCCTTGGAGTTATGGTAGGTTCGCAACAACCGAGTGCGCAACTCCTCAGGCACAAAACACCTGCCGTTGGGTCTCCCAGAGGGAGCACCAGATTGAGCCGCCAAAATCTGCTCACCCAGGGGAGAGGTCAGGCTGGTGCGAATGGCGGCCAGGATCTGATTCGGAGGTATGACCGAAGTCGGAATCGACTCCTCCCCGGACAGCTCGGAGTACTGCCGTGATAAGGCATCCGCTCTGATGTTCTTGGAACCGGGTAGGTAGGAGACCACGTAATTAAAACGTGACAAGAACAGAGCCCATCTGGCCTGACGTGGTGTCAATCTCTTGGCCTCAGAAAGGTAGGTCAGATTCTTGTGGTCCGTCAGGATGAGAACCGGAACCACCGAACCCTCGAGCAAGTGCCTCCATTCTTTAAGGGCCTGCACGATGGCCAATAACTCCCTGTCACCAATCTGATAGTTGCACTCCGCGGAAGACAGTTTCCGGGAGTAAAACCCACAAGGAAGCAGAGGACCCTCTGGTGTTCTACGCTGAGACAGAAGGGCGCCTACTCCCGTCTCAGACGCGTCCACCTCGAGGACAAAGGGCAACCCAGGGTTGGGATGCGACAGAATCGGAGCCGACACAAAGGCGGACTTTAGAGCCTCAAAAGCTCGGATGGCCTCGAGCGGCCAGACCTGGAAATTACTGCCCTTCCTGGTCAGATCCGTGAGAGGCTTGGCTAGCATAGAAAAGTCCCTGATGAACTTCCGATAATAATTGGCGAAGCCCAAAAAGCGCTGCAGGGCACGGAGACCACTGGGCTGGGGCCACTGTAAGACAGCCGAAACCTTCTCAGGATCCATGGAGAACCCCTCAGCGGAAATGATGTAACCTAAGAAGGTTACCTGGGATCGGTGAAATTCGCATTTCTCAAGCTTACCGAACAGCCTGTTCTCTCGTAACCGTTGCAACACTCGTCTGACATCCATAATGTGGGCCTCCATGGATTCAGAATATACCAAGATGTCATCCAAATAGACCACCACACACTGCTGCAACAGGTCACGGAAAACATCGTTGATGAATTCCTGGAAGACTGCGGGCGCATTGCACAACCCAAAGGGCATAACCAAGGATTCATAATGACCGGTCCTGGTGTTAAACGCGGTCTTCCACTCATCGCCCGCCTTGATCCTT
Source organism: Bufo gargarizans (assembly GCF_014858855.1). Lineage (NCBI taxonomy): Eukaryota > Metazoa > Chordata > Amphibia > Anura > Bufonidae > Bufo > Bufo gargarizans. Next base: position 524,464,277 of record NC_058081.1, read on the forward strand.
ACCAGGTTATATGCCGCCCTCAGGTCGAGTTTGGTAAAGACCGTGGCCCCTTTGAGGCGATCGAACAGCTCGGAAATCAAGGGTATCGGGTAAGCGTTCTTGATCGTGATGCGATTGAGACCCCTGTAATCGATGCAAGGCCTCAACTCACCGCCCTTCTTTTTCACAAAGAAAAATCCAGCCCCTGCCGGGGACGAGGATTTGCGAATGTGTCCGCGTGAAAGCGCCTCCCTCACGTACTCCTCCATGGCCTCATTCTCCGCTACCGACAGTGGATAGACTTTGCCACGAGGAGGAACGGCACCAGATTGTAACTCTATGGCACAATCGTATGGGCGGTGCGGAGGTAGGGCAACCGCGCGCACCTTATCGAATACATCCCGGTACTCTTCGTATTCAGGAGGCAACAGAGAGTCCGAGGAAGTACACAGCAACTTGACAGGCCCATGGATGCAACTAGCCCCACACTGCGGTGACCACGAGAGGATCTCGGCCGATCTCCAATCGAAAGTCGGATTATGCTTCTGGAGCCAGGGGTACCCCAAGACCACCGAGTAGTGTGGAGACGAAATCACCTGGAGACAGACCGACTCTCTGTGAACGGCACCAATGGCTATCCCCACTGGAAGGGTCTCATGAGTCACGTGTGGCGGCAGAAGGGGTCTGCCGTCTATCGCCTCAAGAGCCAGTGGGGAACCTCGAGGCTGCAGAGGAATGGAATTGGCGGCAGCGAACACACTATCAATGAACAAACCACCAGCACCAGAGTCCACCAACGCCTGGGTCGTCACCGAGCCCCCGACCCAGGAGAGGACAACAGTGATCAGTGGTTTGTCAACACGGGAAACCGGGGACGAGGAGACTCCACCCAAGATCTGCCCCCGACAGGATCTCAGGTGCGAGCGTTTCCCGGACGGTTCGGACATGCCAACCGAAAATGCCCACCGAGACCACAGTACATGCATCGGCCCTCGCGTCTCCGGAGTACCCTCTCCCCCTCGGACAGGCGAGCAAACCCCAGCTGCATGGGTTCACCCCCAGACAAGTCATCCCCAGGAGGCGTGGGAGGAGAGGGAGGCACGGGTGGGACAGCAAACGTAGGCGCCAATCTGTTAGAAGACCTCCGCAGGCTCTCCTTAAAGGAAGGTCTCTCCCTGAGTCTGGTGTCAATCAAAATCAGGAAAGAAATAAGAGACTCGAGCTCCACTGGTAGGTCCTTAGCTGCAACCTCATCCTTCAAGGCATCCGAGAGACCATGAGAGAAAGCAGCGACCAGAGCCTCATTATTCCAGCCCACCTCTGCTGCCAGGGTACGAAACTCAATGGCGTATTCAGCTACGGATCGTGAACCCTGTCTGATGGACATAAGGAGCTTCGCAGCAGAGGCAGCACGAGCCGGCACATCGAATACCTTCCGAAGAGAAGCAACAAAACCGGAAAACTCGGCAACCACCGGATTGTTGTTCTCCCATAAAGGGCTGGCCCAGGCCAAGGCCTTGTCCGAGAGCAGCGAGATCAAGAAGCCCACCTTTGATCTCTCAGTAGGAAAGGCATGTGGCAGCAACTCGAAATAAATGCCCACCTGGTTAAGGAAACCTCGGCACTGAGTTGGCTCTCCCCCAAAGCGCTGTGGAAGGGGGGCAGAACCGGTCATACCCCGAGACACCGCAGGCGCAGCAACAGGTGTCGGGGTAGACTCTGGCGCAACAACCGGAGCGGCAGTAGGAGCGGGCCCAGGAGCGACAACCGACCCATCGGCAACGGAAGCGAAATGAGCCGTGCGTTCAAGCAGGGTTTGCAACGCCACAGCGAACCGACCCAACAGGTGATCCTGCTGATCAAGTCTGGCAACCAGCGTAGGTAGCGAGGATGGCCCTGTACCGTCAGAATTCATGGCTTGGTCCTAATGTCATGGAACCATGAACCAGACGTACAACAAGAGATAAGTGGAAATAAGAAGGCTTTATTGAAAATCAAGCTGTAAGCAAAAGTCCAAACGGATGGCTAAACCGAAGCAGGGTCTTGCGTAGACAGAGGTCAGGAACCAGAAGGGTAGTCAGACGAAGCCTGGATCAGGAACCAGCAGGGTAGTCAGACGAAGCCAGGATCAGGAACCAACGGGGTAGTCAGACGAGGCCAGGATCAGGAACCAGAAGCAGCAGCAGTCTTAGAAGCATGTGAACACAGGAGGACCAAGCAAGGAACTGAAGCCACAGACCTCCTATATATATGAGCTAGGCATCCAGCTCCTCCCAGTGGGAAGGAGAAGCCGCAGGGTGGGAGGCTACAAGAAACCCAGAAACCAAGATGGCCGCCAGCACATGTCAAACGAAGGAGAACAGTAAGAAGGTAAGACCATGACAATCACCCAAAGAACACCATCCCCACAGTGAAACATGGTGGTGGCAGCATCATGCTGGGGGGACTGGGAAACTGATCAGCAGTGATGGCCAGCCCTTACCTGTGCTTGCGCTGCGAGTTGGTCTGAAACAAATGCGGTCACCTGGAGCAGGCAGGTCCGAGAACAGCCACCGGGGGCCTTCATCGGGCTGTTTTCGGAACTGCCTGCTCCCAGGTAAGGGCTTACTTGTGCCTTGCTGGAATTGTGATTTAAGATGGTAGCAAGCATGTGTTCGCGGGTGAACACGGCGAACTGGCCATCACTGCTGATCCGAGTTGAGGGAAAGATAGATGGTGTTAAATACAGGGATATTCTTGAACAAAACCTGTACCACTCTGTGTGTGATGTGAGGCTAGGACGGAGGTTCACCTTCCAGCAGGACAATGACCCCAAACACACTGCTGAAGCAATACCTGAGTGGTTTAAGAGGAAACATGTAAATGTAGTCAAAGCCCAGATCTCAATCCAATAGAAAATCTGTGGTCAGACTTAAAGATTGCTGTTCACAAGTGCAAATCATCCAACTTGAAGGAGCTGGAGCAGTTTTGTGAGGAGGAATGGGAGAAAATCCCAGTGGCAAGATGTGGGCAGCTCATAGAGACTTATGCAAAGCGACTTGGAGCTGTGATTGCCGCAAAAGGTCGCTCTACAAAGTATTCACTTTAGGGGGGGTGAAAAGTTATGCACATTGACTTTTTCTGTTATGTTGTCCTATTTGTTGTTTGCTTCACAATAAATAAATAAAAATATATAAAAAAAACTAAAACATCTTTAAAGTTGTGGGCATATTCTGTAAATTGAATGATGAAAATCCTCAAACAATCCATGTTAATTCCAGGTTGTGAGGCACCAAAATACGAAAAAAGTTAAGAGGAGTGAATACTTTTGCAAGGCACTGTACATTATAATCCTTGCACTATGATGTGTAATATACATTGTATTCCCCGCACCATGCTGTGTAATAAGCATTATAATCCATACACCATGCTGTGTAATATACATTATAATCCCTATATGATGCTGTACAGAATACATAATAATCCCTGCACTATGCTGTGTAATATACATTGTAATCCCTGCACCATGCTGTGTAATATACAGTCGTGGCCAAAAGTTTTCAGAATGACACAAATATTCGTTTTCACAAAGTTTGCTGCTAAACTGCTTTTAGATCTTTGTTTCAGTTGTTTCTGTGATGTAGTGAAATATAATTGCACGCACTTTATATGTTTCAAAGGCTTTTATCGACAATTACATGACATTTATGCAAAGAGTCAGTATTTGCACTGTTGGCCCTTCTTTTTCAGGACCTCTGCAATTCGACTGGGCATGCTCTTAATCAACTTCTGGGCCAATTCCTGACTGATAGCAACCCATTCTTTCATAATCACTTCTTGGAGTTTGTCAGAATTAGTGGGTTTTTGTTTGTCCACCCGCCTCTTGAGGATTGACCACAAGTTCTCAATGGGATTAAGATCTGGGGAGTTTCCAGGCCATGGACCCAAAATGTCAACGTTTTGGTCCCTGAGCCACTTAGTTATCACTTTTGCCTTATGGCACAGTGCTCCATCGTGCTGGAAAATGCATTGTTCTTCACCAAACTGTTGTTGAATTGTTGGAAGAAGTTGCTGTTGGAGGGTGTTTTGATACCATTCTTTATTCATTGCTGTGTTTTTGGGCAAAATTGTGAGTGAGCCCACTACCTTGGATGAGAAGCAACCCCACACATGAATGGTCTCAGGATGCTTTACTGTTGGCATGACACAGGACTGAGGGTAGTGCTCACCTTTTCTTCTCCGGACAAGCCTTTTTCCTGATGCCCCAAACAATCGGAAAGAGGCTTCATCGGAGAATATGACTTTGCCCCAGTCCTCAGGCAGTCCATTCACCATATTTTCTGCAGAAGATCAATCTGTCCCTGATGTTGTTTTTGGAGAGAAGTGGCTTCTTTGCTGCCCTTCTTGACTCCAGGCCAACTTCCAAAAGTCTTCGCCTCACTGTGCGTGCAGATGCACTCACACCTGCCTGCTGCCATTCCTGAGCAAGCTCTGCACTGGTGGCACTCTGATCCTGCAGCTGAATCCTCTTTCGGAGACGATCCTGGGGCTTGCTGGACTTTCTTGGACACCCTGAAGCCTTCTTAACAAGAACTGAACCTCTTTCCTTGAAGTTCTTGATGATCCTATAATCTGTTGATTGGGGTGCAATCTTAGTAGCCACAATATCCTTGCCTGTGAAGCCATTTTTATGCAACGCGATGATGGCTGCACGCGTTTCTTTGCAGGTCACCATGGTTAACAATGGAAGAACAATGATTTCAAGCATCACCCTCCTTTTAACAGGTCAAGTCTGCCATTTTAACCCAATCAGCCTGACATAATGATCTCCAGCCTTGTGCTCTTCAACATTCTCACCTGAGTTAACAAGACGATTACTGAAATGATCTCAGCAGGTCCTTTAATGACAGCAATGAAATGCAGTGGAAAGTTTTTTTTTGGGATTAAGTAAATTTTCATGGCAAAGAAGGACTATGCAATTCATCTGATCACTCTTCATAACATTCTGGAGTATATGCAAATTGCTATTATAAAAACTTAAGCAGCAACTTTTCCAATATTTATGTAATTCTCAAAACTTTTGGCCACGACTGTACATTATAATTCCTGCACCATGCCGTACAGTATACATTATAATCCATATACCATGCTGTACAATATACAACATAACCCCACAGTGTAGGTGTTATACTGTATATTGAACGGCATGGTGTATCGATTACAACGTATTTTATGTATAACATGGTGCAGGGATTGTAATGTATATTATACAGCATGGTGCAGGGATTATAATATATATTATACAGCATGGTGCAGGGATTATAATGTATATTATACAGCAAGGTGCAGGGATTATAACAAATATTATACAGCATGGTGCAGGGATTATAATGTACCATATACTTTACAGCATTTAGTACAACAAATGTTGGCGGACCCTATCTGGGTATAGGTACATTCACTATACCAATGCAAAAGAAGCCTAAATGGGTATATATCTAACTTAACACAGATATTGGTATCTCAATAAAGCATAACTTTTAATTATTATGCCTAAAAATTTGTGAGCCAAAAAGAAAAGGTTAAAAATAAACTGTTCCCTGCCAGTAATACCTAGTGTGCATGTGTTTTATTTTGTTTGTACTGTCAAGGATGTGCACTCTCCCTGCTGTGATATCACATTAATTCCACACATATCTGGCACATAGTCGCTGAACCTACTGCATCGCGCTGCTGGTGCTCTAATGCTACTGGCTGGTAATAACTGTCTTAAAGGTTAGGCAAACTTTGACTAGGAACAGGAACCTAGAAACTGACTCCAGACATGTTTCGCTAGCTACATTGCCTTTATCAGGGGTATTGAGCAGCATTGAGAAATTAGTGTTGCAAACTAGGTATATACAGTATAACCTCTAACAATTGATTGACATCTACAGTACAGACCAAAAGTTTGGACACACCTTCTCATTCAAAGAGTTTTCTTTATTTTCATGACTATGAAAATTGTAGATTCACACTGAAGGCATCAAAACTATGAATTAACACGTGGAATTATATACATAACAAAAAAGTGTGAAACAACTGAAAATATGTCATATTATAGGTTCTTCAAAGTAGCCACCTTTTGCTTTGATTACTGCTTTGCACACTCTTGGCATTCTCTTGATGAGCTTCAAGAGGTAGTCACCTGAAATGGTCTTCCAACAGTCTTGAAGGAGTTCCCAGAGATGCTTAGCACTTGTTGGCCCTTTTGCCTTCACTCTGCGGTCCAGCTCACCCCAAACCATCTCGATTGGGTTCAGGTCCGGTGACTGTGGAGGCCAGGTCATCTGGCGCAGCACCCCATCACTCTCCTTCATGGTCAAATAGCCCTTACACAGCCTGGAGGTGTGTTTGGGGTCATTGTCCTGTTGAAAAATAAATGATGGTCCAACTAAACGCAAACCGGATGGAATTGCATGCCGCTGTGGTAGCCATGCTGGTTCAGTATGCCTTCAATGTCACCAGCAAAGCACCCCCACACCATCACACCTCCTCCTCCATGCTTCACGGTGGGAACCAGGCATGTAGAGTCCATCCGTTCACCTTTTCTGCGTCGCACAAAGACATGGTGGTTGGAACCAAAGATCTCAAATTTGGACTCATCAGACCAAAGAACAGATTTACACTGGTCTAATGTCCATTCCTTGTGTTCTTTAGCCCAAACAAGTCTCTTCTGCTTTTTGCCTGTCCTTAGCAGTGGTTTCCTAGCAGATATTCTACCATGAAGGCCTGATTCACACAGTCTCCTCTTAACAGTTGTTCTAGAGATGTGTCTGCTGCTAGAACTCTGTGTGGCATTGACCTGGTCTCTAATCTGAGCTGCTGTTAACCTGCGATTTCTGAGGCTGGTGACTCGGATGAACTTATCCTCTGCAGCAGAGGTGACTCTTGGTCTTCCTTTCCTGGGGCGGTCTGCATGTGAGCCAGTTTCTTTGTAGTGCTTGATGGTTTTTGTGACTGCACTTGGGGACACTTTTAAAGTTTTCCCAATTTTTCGGACTGACTGACCTTAATTTCTTAAGCTGTGTATCCACCTGACTTCTCCACAACGCAACTGATGGTCCCAACCCCATTTATAAGGCAAGAAATCCCACTTATTAAACCTGACAGGGCACACCTGTGAAGTGAAAACCATTTCAGGTGACTACCTCTTGAAGCTCATCAAGAGAATGCCAAGAGTGTGCAAAGCAGGAATCAAAGCAAAAGGTGGCTACTTTGAAGAACCTAGAATATGACATATTTTCAGTTGTTTCACACTTTTTTGTTATGTATATAATCCCACATGTGTTAATTCATAGTTTTGATGCCTTCAGTGTGAATCTACAATTTTCATAGTCATGAAAATAAAGAAAACTCTTTGAATGAGAAGGTGTGCCAAACTTTTGGTCTGTATTGTATATGGACCAATTCGCTGAAAATCGTCCTGTGAATGGGAGTGACCCCCCTATGGAAGTCACCAATAGCGCTGCTGAACATCTGCATACTCTGTGTGGCTCCACCAATCACGATCTAACTGGGAGTATCCTCTGTGACGTTGTGGCATCTTGCCGATGCGCACAGACTTATGCCGGTATCTACTACATTAGAACAACAAATCCCAGCAGCTGTGTCTTTTGCAAGTAGGTTTCTTTTATTTCATTCCAGAAAATGTCCTATAACCAGGACGCATTTCGACATACAAGCCTTTCTCAACTGTGAATCCACAGTTTTTACGCTTTCTTGGCTGGATTTAAGCTTAGCCGGATATTTCTGTATCAGTGTAATTTGGTGAGGTTGCCGGAGGCTATGGTATCCTTCACCTGAATATCCAAAGGTTCTTGATGCCTGATTTGTAGCTTTTATCCTTTGGATGTTTAAGTCTTTTTTCTCTTGTCCCTTTCTGGACTAAACTTTAACTGAGTAGAAGTGCTAGATCTGCACTCTCTCACTCTCAGCAGACTGACTAATTAATCAACAACCACTGACCTGTCCTGTCTCACTAGGCCTGACCTAGGTATATATAGAACCTAAGTTTTATTCCCATCTAGTGGTGGGATGTATAAATTACACCAGACCAGCCTATGAAGAGGGATACCACAGGTATTGCAGTAGAAAATAACAGACAATATAAAAATGCAGTTTTAAAGTTACTTTGCAGTGCCCACGTGTTCCTGAGTGGAACGCTGCACACCCCCATGGTAAAACATGAGTCGACCTCGACACATTCTTGACTCAATGTTGTATCTTCCTGTAAGATATAAGAAGGGGAAAAACATGCATGCATAGGAAAATAATGCCATAACTTCCATATTTTGCAGTGCCCACGTGTTCCTGAGTGGGACGCTGCAGTTGCTCCTCTCCCGTGCAGCGTGCATTTCTGAGCGAATGCTGGCCTGTTTTCTTCCTTGATTGGTATCTACTACATGGCATCCACTGAGGATGCGCGAATACTTAGACCGATCTACCAGTCAGTTCGATGTGGTGCGCATATCCTGCGCTCGGCGGGGATGTGCAAAAACAGAGCAATTCTGTGGCAACAGGCGCATGTCCTGCGCAGTTGTCAAGTGCGCAGGGACTCTGTCATAAGTTTGTGAGAGGGGAAATTTGGAATATGAATGCATAATGTGTTGGAATGGTAAGTTTGTGATAAAGAAGCAAATGAAATTGAAAATAAAAATTAACTAAGCATACAGGGGAAACGCGAAAAATTAGAAGATCATGCAAAGTTCATTTATTTCAGTAATGCAACTTAAAAGGTGAAACTAACATATGAGATAGACTCATTACATGCAAAGCGAGATATTTCAAGCCTTTATTTGTTAAAATTTGGATGATTTTGGCTTACAGCTTATGAATCCTCAAAGTCACAATCTCAGGTCCCCTTTGCTCAGGGGGTATGGATTAATTAGCTGACTAGAGGGTGACACTTTGAGCCTAGAATATTAAACCTTTTCAGAAAATTATATTTTTAAGCTGCATTAATGCAATTCCTTTTAATTTGCATTACTGACATAAAAGGACTTTTGAACAATATTTTAAATTTTCGAGTTTCACCTGTACACGAAAAGCTTAATTTACTCCAATTTTTCTGACACAAAAACTAATAATGTGTTAATACAAGTTAAATAATCTTTAAATTGGGGAAAAAAGAGAAAAATTAGAAAAAAAGAAAAACAGAGATTAGTAGTATGTTTATTGGCATTAACACACATGTAGATGCCTATACATAGGCAGTTCTATGGAAACTGTGTAAAATAGACACAAAGCATATCATAAGTGAATATACAACTTGGCACAGGGCCAATTGGCCCAACTAGGACTGTATTGCACAGTGATGGCGAACCTTTTGGAGACCGAGTGCCTAAACTGCAACACAAAACCCACTTGTTTATCGAATACTACAGTCCAATATGGTATATCTTCCATGTACTTTATTTTTTAACTATAATAGTCTGCCTACATTCAGTGCGCTGCCTGTGTTGTTCATATCGTGCCCTGCGCTGATGAATGGCAGGAAAAGTCTAAGGCATATTGATATACCATATACTTTTTCCAGGGTGCCATAGGTTCGCCACCACTGGTATAGCAGAAACCACACTAAACGGACAACAAGGATATAACAGGTAAGTACAAGACCAGACACAGAGCCGATTGGTCCAATCCATATCTTTATGGATCTGTAACTCATATGGGAAAAATCCCGGATAGCTGGATTACAGTGTCCCAATTGCTCACATGTGGATCTATGAAATCAGGTGTTAACAAATCATTATCAGTGTTTGCAAACATACAGAATAAGTAAAACCTTCATTTAATCCTTTTAGACTCAAACTCTCCAACCTGTAAATCCATTTTGTTTCCTCTTGTAATAGGATTCTATCCAAATTACCTTTTCTCCCCCTAAGCAACTTTTTGCAAATACCCCAAATTTTAAACAGCTGGGGTCGCCATCATGATGATGTCTGACATGTCTTGAAATTGCGGTATCTGCTTTGGTATTAATGCTGCTAATGTGTTGACAGATACGGCGCCAAAATTGTATTGTTTTGCCCACATAGATTTTTTTGCAAGGACACTGGGCAATATAGATAATGCCTATCGTCTGGCAATTGATAAAATCTTTTGTTTGGTATTCCTTATCGTCAACTGAATTTCTAAACGTTTTAGTTTTTTTAATAAATGGACAGAAGGAGCACCTACCACACGGATGCGTTCCCACTTCCCTAGACTTTAGCCATGTTGTTGGAGGATGTGAAGAAACTGTGAACAAGAATATCTCTAAGATTTTTGCCTCTATGATATGTGATGCTTGGTCCCGGAAGTCATTGTCTGCCTGAAGGAAATGACAATATTTGTTCAAAATTGATATACTTTCGAACTCTGAACATCATATGTATCTATACATCTAATAACCTTTGAGCTGGTGATGTGCCTTTTGTTGCATAGCAGGTCTGACCAATACATGCCTTTTGCTCTGGCAAATGCCTTATGTAGCACTTTTTTGGTGTAACCCCTTTGTGTAAACCTCTGGAAAAAATTCTCACTTTCTCTGATGAAGCTGGAATCTTAAGTACAATTTCTACGGGCCCTGATATATTGGCCAGTGGGAATGCCTTTATGAAGTGGTAAAGGATGAAAGCTTTTCCAATGTAACAAATTGTTAGTAGATGAAGGTTTACGGTACACCTCAGTTAGGATGCAACCACCAGAGTCCAAGGAGATCCTGTCCAAAAACATCAACGTGTGTTTATCAATTTCTGAAGTGAACTTTAAACAAATATCGTTCCGATTGAGGAGACGGACAAATTCATTGAAGAGTTCTGTGGTGCCTTACCAAAAGATAAAATAAAAAAATGACAACGCCAATAATGGCCTAAATCTATCTTGACCCAGGTATAACGTATTTCCTAAAACGTCACTTTATATTGTTCATAATAATAAAACGGCTGTGAGCCATAACAAACCAGTTAAAACACTTTGTTTCCACCCCAAATGCACTGAACTTAGTTGCTAACGGGGTAAAAGGGATGTGCACTATGTCCTATTCCACACAACTATATCTGCAGCGCTAGTTGAAAACCAGTGAAAGGGACAGGCTTCAATGCAGCCAGCAGATGTGGCCGGACTCGGTGTGAGAAGCTGCCTCGCTCAGAAACAGGCGTAAGCAGTAAGTAAGTTGAACTCCCTGCACTAAAAAAGATGGGGTGACCCTCATAGGGGTAGTAGTCACTGGTGTTGTTATAGTTGGATTTTGAGGTGATGACACAAAAGAGACTGACGATGCCGACAATGACATTGTTTGAAATGCCTGCAGTTGTTGAGATGGATTTGATGGATTACTTTGGGGCCTACAGACATGTTTATAATATTTGAATCTCATGTTTGGGTATTGTTAGGTGACACCATAAAGGATTGCAGTGGCAGTGCTTTTCTTTGAGTATATGGACAACGTTGTCACTATACTAGTGGAATACTGCTGGAATCCAATGGCAGGGACAAGGCCTGTACACAGGAAACACTGGAGTCTTGAATAGGCGGTTGAAGAACTGAAGGATGCAGCAGAGTCAGGCAGGTGGAGCCGTTACCGGTAGCAACGGTGCAGGACTAAAGGATGCAGCAGAGCCGAGGTCAGATGAGCAATGGGTCAGGGCAGGTGGCACAGGAACGTAGTCAAGCAATCTGGGTCGGCAACAGGAGATAGCAGGATCTCACAAAGTAGCAGGCTAAACCGCAAGTAGGAGTAACAAACCAGAGAACTAGTTCCAAGCAAGAGGACTGCACGAGCAGAAGCTAAACACAATACTCAAGCAATTAGTAACAGGCTTGAGAGGTTTAAATGTGAAACAGGAAGTAAGATGGCACCCAGCTGAGACACAATCCACCATCTTTACTGAGGGAGAACTTGAGGGCAAGACAATCTGAACTAAACAGACGTAGCAGGATGATTCCTGACACAAGTCCTTTATTTTTACGTTTAATGCCCGTTTGAGTGTTAGACTGGTTTTTAGATGATGGTTGCTCAGATCCTGACCAATCGGATTCTGAGATATCAGTGTTGGGGATTTTACAAGAACCCCCACCTCCTCTTTTGAAAAGAACTGTATTCGTTTTATTAATATAGATTTGCCCTGTGTCAAAGTCGCGTCTGTCTCTGATGTATTTCCTGTGTTTGCGTTCCTTGATTTCTGTCTGAAAAGATTCAGTGTTTTTTTGCAACCATTGTTCACTTGGATTTGCAAAATCTCTTTTTCTAGTTGAGAGGTAATTAAAAAAAAACACCTTTTCATACTTAAATATTGTAACATGCGCAAGGAATTATCCGTTGTTGCCAACCCTTAATGAATTCAGCGTCATCTTGATGGGAATTAGGAACTATATTAATCCTCATGCCCCTATATAAAATGCCTTGCTGAATATACACTACGTGCAGAATTATTAGGCAAATGAGTATTTTGACCACATCATCCTCTTTATGCATGTTGTCTTACTCCAAGCTGTATAGGCTCGAAAGCCTACTACCAATTAAGCATATTAGGTGATGTGCATCTCTGTAATGAGAAGGGGTGTGGTCTAATGGCATCAACACCCTATATCAGGTGTGCATAATTATTAGGCAACTTCCTTTCCTTTGGCAAAATGGGTCAAAAGAAGGACTTGACAGGCTCAGAAAAGTCAAAAATAGTGAGATATCTTGCAGAGGGATGCAGCACTCTTAAAATTGCAAAGCTTCTGAAGCGTGATCATCGAACAATCAAGCGTTTCATTCAAAATAGTCAACAGGGTCGCAAGAAGCGTGTGGAAAAACCAAGGCGCAAAATAACTGCCCATGAACTGAGAAAAGTCAAGCGTGCAGCTGCCAAGATGCCACTTGCCACCAGTTTGGCCATATTTCAGAGCTGCAACATCACTGGAGTGCCCAAAAGCACAAGGTGTGCAATACTCAGAGACATGGCCAAGGTAAGAAAGGCTGAAAGACGACCACCACTGAACAAGACACACAAGCTGAAATGTCAAGACTGGGCCAAGAAATATCTCAAGACTGATTTTTCTAAGGTTTTATGGACTGATGAAATGAGAGTGAGTCTTGATGGGCCAGATGGCTGGATTGGTAAAGGGCAGAGAGCTCCAGTCCGACTCAGACACCAGCAAGGTGGAGGTGGAGTACTGGTTTGGGCTGGTATCATCAAAGATGAGCTTGTGGGGCCTTTTTGGGTTGAGGATGGAGTGAAGCTCAACTCCCAGTCCTACTGCCAGTTTATGGAAGACACCTTCTTCAAGCAGTGGTACAGGAAGAAGTCTGCAAGGTAAGAAAAACATGATTTTCATGCAGGACAATGCTCCATCACACGCGTCCAAGTACTCCACAACGTGGCTGGCAAGAAAGGGTATAAAAGGAGAAAATCTAATGACATGGCCTCCTTGTTCACCTGATCTGAACCCCATTGAGAACCTGTGGTCCATCATCAAATGTGAGATTTACAAGGAGGGAAAACAGTACACCTCTCTGAACAGTGTCTGGAGGCTGTGGTTGCTGCTGCACGCAATGTTGATGGTGAACAGATCAAAACACTGACAGAATCCATGGATGGCAGGCTTTTGAGTGTCCTTGCAAAGAAAGGTGGCTATATTGGTCACTGATTTGTTTTTGTTTTGTTTTTGAATGTCAGAAATGTATATTTGTGAATGTTGAGATGTTATATTGGTTTCACTGGTAAAAATAAATAATTGAAATGGGTATATATTTGTTTTTTGTTAAGTTGCCTAATAATTATGTACAGTAATAGTCACCTGCACACACAGATATCCCCCTAAAATAGCTAAAACTAAAAACAAACTAAAAACTACTTCCAAAAATATTCAGCTTTGATATTAATGAGTTTTTTGGGTTCGTTGAGAACATGGTTGTTGTTCAATAATAAAATTAATCCTCAAAAATACAACTTGCCTAATAATTCTGCACTCCCTGTATGTCTCTAAGCTTGTGGTATCCCATAGAGACCTAATGTATTGTCTTTAGGTTCTGTGAATTTCTTTAAACGCCGTTTGTTTGTCACACTTGCTGATCGGTAAACTTCCCGTAGAAAAAACCTGCTCTGCTTCAGCAGTAAAAAAGCTAGAGTGGGTTTTGTGGATAGAAAACCTGCCATACACATTAAACACTGATCGAGAATAATGGGTCAGCGGCTGTTTAGCCTGATTTCACACTTAGTACAACAAATATTGGCGGACCCTATCTAGGTATAGATACATTGACTATACCAATACAAAAGAAGCCTAAATGGCTATATACCTAACTTAACCCAGATATGGGTATCTCAATAAAACATAACTTTTAATTATTATGCCTAAAAACGCCCAAATGAATTTGTGAGCCAAAAAGAAAAGGTTAAAAATAAACTGTTCCCTGCCAGTAATACCTAGTGTGCATGTGTTTTATTTTGTTTGCACTGTCAAGGATGTGCACTCTCCCTGCTGTGATATCACATTAATTCCACACATATCTTGCACATAGTCGCTGAACCTACTGCATCGCGCTGCTGGTGCTCTAATGCTACTGGCTGGTAACAACTGTCTTAAAGGTTAGGAAAACTTTGACTAGGAACAGGAACCTAAAACCTAGAAACTATCCCCGTACATGTTTCACTGGCTTGATCATGGGTATTGGGCAGCATTGAGAAATGATCGCTGAAAACGAGGTATATATAACCTTTAACAATTGATTGACATCTATATGGACCAATTCGTTGAAAATGCATCCTGTCAATGGGAGTGACCCCCCCTATGGAAGTCACCAATAGCACTACTGAATGTCCACTTACTCTGTGTGGCTCCACCAACCACTATCTAACTGGGAGTATCCTCGGGGACATTGTGCGCATCTTGCCGATGCGCACAGACTTATGCCGGTACCTACTACATGGCATCCACTGAGGATGCGCAAATACTTAGACCGATCTACCAGTCAGTCTGATGTGGTGCCCTGCGCTCAGTGGGGATGCGCAGAAACATAGAGCAATTCCGATCTCTGTGGCACCAGGCGCATGAATATGTACATGAGTTCCTGTCTCCATTCGTCCAAACCTGCCATTTTACATCAAAGACACCAAAGATGTGGTCTCCAGACTCCAGGAGATCCAGGTAACAGCCGATACTAAATTGGCAAGTTTTGACATTGAAGCATTATACATGAACATCAGACATAATTTGGGTATTTTGGCCACCTTCTACTTTTTTGTACACCAAGGGTACACAGTTTCACTCTCACAATGAATTTGTTCTTACACTTCTACATTTTTTGTTAACGCCCAATTATTTTTTATTCAATGGACACTATTATTTGCAAATAAACAGTACCGTGATGGGTAGTAAATGTGCACCGAATTACTCTAATTTGTTTTTGGCATGGTAGTAGAATACGATTGTATTCACAGAACAATTTCATAGATTCACAAGTCACATTTTGTTTTGGGGTAGGTACCGTATATAGATGATGTTTTAATCTTTTGGGAAGGCACCACAGAACTCTTCAATTAATTTGTCAGTCTCCTCAATCGGAACAATATTGGTATGAAGCTCACTTCAGAAATTGATAAACACACGTTGATGTTTTTGGACCTCAGGATCTCCTTGGACTCTGGTGGTCGCATCCTAACTGAGGTGTACTGTAAACCTACATCTACTAACAATTTGTTACATTGGCAAAGCTTTCATCCTTTACCACTTCATAAAGGCATTCCCACTGGCCAATACATTAGGGCCTGTAGAAATTGTACTTAAGATTCCAGCTTCATCAGAGAAAGTGTGATTTTTTTCCAGAGGTTTAGACAAAGGGGTTACCCCCCAAAAAGTGCTACATGAGGCATTTGCCAGAGCAAAAGGCATGAATCGGTCAGACCTGCTATGCAACAAAAGGCACATCACCAGCTCAAGGGTTATCAGATGTATAGATACATATGATGTTCAGAGTTCTAAAGTATATCAAATTTGAACAAATATTGGCATGTCCTTCAGGCAGACAATGACTTGCGTGACGTAATAACCACACGTCCTAGAATCACATCCTCCAATATGGCTCACATCTAGGGTAGTGGGAACGCATCCGTGTGGTAGGTGCTCCTTTTGTCCATTTATTAAAAAAACAAAAATGCTTAGGAATTCAGTTGACGATAAGGAATACCAAATAAAATATTTTATCAATTGTCAGGCATTATCTTTATTGCACAGAGTCCTTGCAAAAAAAGCTATGTAAGCAAAACAATACAAGAATTTTGGCGCCGTATCTGTTAACACATTAGCAGCATTAATACCAAAGCAGATACTGCAATTTCAAGACATGTCAGACATCATCATGATGGCGACCCCAGCTGATTAACAATCTGGGGTATTTGCAAAAAGTCGCTTCGGGCGAGAAAAGGTCATTTGGATAGAATTCTATTACAGGAGGAAACAAAATGGATTTACAGGTTGGACAGTTTGAGTCCAAAAGGATTAAATGAAGGTTTTAGGGTACTTTCACACTTGCATTGTTTGATTCCGGCAGGCAGTTCCGTTGTCTGAACTGCCTGCCTGATCAGGCAAACTGTATGCAAACGCATGTCATTTTTTTCTGACTGATCAGGCACTTTTCAGACTCATCAGGATCCTTCCGGATCAGTTTTCCCGGTGTCATGCAAAACGGATCCGGTTTTTATTTATTTCAATAAATAAAATACATTCCTATAAAAAAAAATTTAGGCATTCAGTCAGTTTTTTTAGCCGGTGATACAAACGCAGCTTGCTTTCCATTCAGAATGTATTAGGATAAGGCTACTTTCACACTTGCGGCAGAATGATCCGGCAAGCAGTTCCGTCGCCGAAACTGCCTGCCGGATCAGGCAAAATGTATGCCAATTGATGGCATTTGTAAGACTGATCAATATCCTGATCAGTCTGAAAAATGCCTGATCAGTCTGAAAAATGCATTGCAATACCGGATTTGAAATGCCAGGTCCGGCACTAATACAGTATATTCCTATGGAAAAAATGCCGGATCCGGCATTCAGTTTTTTGGGCCGGAGATAAAACTGTAGCATGCTGCGGTTTTATCTTTGTCCTGATCAGTCAAAAAGACTGAACTGAAGACATCCTGATGCATCCTGAACGGAAGGCTCTCCATTCAGAATGCATAGGGATATACCTGATCAGTTATTTTCCGGTATAGAGCCCCTAGGACAGAACTCTATGGGTACTTTCACACTAGCGTTTTTCTTTTCCGGCGCTGAGTTCCGTCCTAGGGGCTCAAATCCGGAAAAGAACTGATCAGTTTTATCCTATTGCATTCTGAATGGAGAGCAATCTGTTCAGAATGCATCAGGATGTCTTCAGTTCAGTCTTTTTGACTGATCAGGCTTTTCAGAAAACCGTAGCATGTTGTATTTTTACCTCTGGCCAAAAATCCGGAACACTTTGACTGAACGCCGGATCCGGACTTTTCCCTATTGACTCGCATTAATGCCGGATCCAGCGCCGTGGGTCCCGTCAAACCAGATCCGGCTTTTGCATGTTAAACCCGAAAAATGTATAAAAAAAGTTAAAGTCCATAAATGGCGGATCCGTTTTTTCCAATGCATTTTTTCATTGTGATCAAAATCCTGATCAGGATTCAAATGTAATCCGTTTTCACGCGTTTTTTTACGTATCCGGCGGGCAGTTCCGGCAACGGAATTGCACGCTGGATTCAAACAACGCTAGTGTAAAAGTAGCCTATGCCGGAAAAGAAAAACGCAAGTGGGAAAGTACCCTAAAACTGATCAGTTATTTTACGGTATAGAGCCCCTAGGACGGAACTCTATGCCGGAAAAGAAAAACGCTAGTGTGAAAGTACCCATACTTATTCTTCACTTTTGTAGACGCTGATAATGATTTGTTAACACCTCATTTTATAAATCCACATGTGAACAATTTGGACACTGTAATCCAGCTATCCGGGATTATTCCCATATAAATTACAGATCCATAAAGATATGGATTGGACCAATCGGCTCTGTGTCTGGTCTTGTACTTACCTGTGATATCCTTGTTGTCCGTTTAGTGTGGTTTCTGCTATACAGTCCTAGTTGGGCCAATTGGCCTGTGCCAAGTCTTATATTCACTTATGATATGCTTTGTGTCTATTTTGCGCAGTTTTCATAGAACTGCCTATGTATAGGCATCTACACGTGTGTTAATGCCACTAAACATGCTACTAATCTCTATTTTTCTCTTTTAACCCCAATTTAAGGATGATTTAATTTGTATCAACACATTATTAGCTTTTGTGTCATAAAAATTGGAGTGAATCAACCTTTTCACGTATGCTTAACTTATTTTCATTTTCAATTCAATTTACTTCTATTTCACAAACTTACCATTCCAACACGTTATGCATTCATATTCCAAATTTCCCCTCTCACAAACTTATGACAGAGTCCCCGCGCACTTGACAGCAGCGCAGGACATGAGCCTGGTGCCACAGAGATTAGAATTGCTCTATGTTTCTGCCCATCCCCACCGAGCGCAGGACATGCGCACCACATCGGACTAACTGGTAGATCGGTCTAATTATTCTCGCATCCTCAGTGGATGCCATGTAGTCTAAATTCTCTTGGTGTATATATTGAGGGTAGCGCCTTTTTTAGGTGCATTTTCTCTGTGATTTATGATTATATTTTCATCCGCACAATGCTCCGTTTTGTGTAGGATGCCTTTGTGGTGCATGTGGACCGCGCCGACATCCTCCACCGTATGCAAAATATTTTTTGCTGGGGATAGCCGTTTGCTGCGGTCCACATGCGGTGGGGCTCCCCCAATGAAAAACACTCTACAGTGTTAGGGGTTGAGCAGTTCCCCCAGATTTGCCACTATATTTCTGTGTTTTTAGCGCCTTTTTTAGACTGAACACACCCATCTACCTGGGACTTCTGAGCAGAGTATGTATGTAACTGGTTCCTACACTGCCCTGAATATTGTAGGCTTAGGTAAGTCCAAAGAGAGGCAGGATCTTTAGTGATAGGGATCCATCTGCGGAAGCCACCTTGACACCTGGTAGATGGGCCCGACACACGTTTGATCAAATATGTGCACTAAAAGCTTCCATTAGCTCATTTATAGTCGGTATTGTACCACTTTTATTTAGAATGACCCCCATTTCTTAGCTCTATTGTTTGTATGTATAATGGTATGCAGCCATTTTGTTTTTTATAATTATGTTTGCTTCATGGATATGCACCTATGATTCGGAATGTTCTAGTCTAAATTCTCTTGTAGTATGTAGTAGGTACCGGCATGTCTGTACGCATCGGCAAGATGCGCACGACGTCACAGATAGTGTTGGCCGAGCACCAAAGTGCTCAGGTAGAACACCTCAGGATGCTCAGGTGCTCTACAGAGCATCCGAGCACAATGGAAGTCAATGGGAGAACCCGAGCATTAAACCAGGCACCCCCTGCTGTGAAGAGTGGAGGGTGTCTGGTTCACAGAAAAAGGTCAGAAATTGATGGAAACACCACTGAAATGGTTCAGGAACAGCATAGGGAGGATGTTTGGATGCATCTTGGACTCCCATGTCTCTGCTGGTAGTACGCCACTCAATTTTAGAGGAAAAACTGTTAGGAAACATTATTTTCTGTATATTTACTTGTATATAAAGTGCAAGTGCGGCCAAAAATTACAAGGAAGTGGCACTCCAATACCACTTGTATGTCAAATAAAGAAGGGCCTGATTCACATTGTTGTACAACTGTTCAGGTAGTGAGACTCCTACACTCATAAAGACTATGCACTAAGTGAAAGGGCTGCCAAAAATTACAAGGAATCGGCACTACAATAAACCCTTTATTGCACATAAAAGAGGGCATCATGCACACCCTTGAAAAATTATGATTGATGGCCTGCTGGTGACCCTCAAAAACTATTAGAGCAAGGGCCTGCTGATTTGACCATCTAACACATTAGGGGCGAGGGCCTGCTGTTTGATGTGACCATCTAAAACATTACGGGTGAGGGTCTGCTGCTGATCTGACCATCTATAACATTAGGGGCGAGGGCCTGCTGCTGATCTGACCATCTAAAACATTAGGGGTGAGGGCCTGCTGCTGATGTGACCCTCTAAAACATTAGGGGGCGAGTGCCTGCTGCTGATCTGACCATCTATAACATTAGGGGCGAGGGCCTGCTGCTGATCTGACCATCTAAAACATTAGGGGTGAGGGCCTGCTGCTGATGTGACCCTCTAAAACATTAGGGGGCGAGTGCCTGCTGCTGATCTGACCATCTATAACATTAGGGGTGAGGGCCTGCTGCTGATGTGACCCTCTAAAACATTAGGGTCGAGTGTCTGCTGCTGATCTGACCATCTAAAACATTACGGGCGAGTGCCTGCTGCTCATGTGACCATCTATAACATTAGGGGTAAGGGTCTGCTGCTGAGCTGACCCTCTAAAACATTAGGGGCGAATGCCTGCTGCTGATCTGACCTTCTAAAACATTAGGGGCAAGGGCCTGCTGCTGTGGTGACCCTCTAAAACATTAGGAGTGATGGCCTGCTGGTGACCCTCTAAAACATTAAGAACAAGGGCCGGCTGGTGACCCTCTAAAACATTATGGCCGAGGGCCTGCTGGTGACCCTCTAAAACATTATGGGTGAGGGCCTGCTGGTGACCCTCAAAAACATTATGGGCGAGGGCCTGCTGGTGACCCTCAAAAACATTATGGGCGAGGGCCTGCTGGTGACCCTCTAAAACATTAGGAGCGAGGACAGCCTAATAAGCATGTTGATATGATGGAGGAGGAGGATGAGAAAAAGGAGATTGAACCATATACCCTTTTTAGTGGTGGAAGGGGTGCATGGGAATACAGTGTATTCAATACACTATAAAATACACATTTAGAGTGCCTTTATTTTCAGCCGCTTTCCTCTGGTGGAGTAGAAAAATCAGGGGAAATCCAGGCCTTGTTAATTTTTATAAGACTCAACCGGTCAGCATTTTCATTTGACAGGCGGATGCGCTTATCAGTTATCATGCCCCCAGCAGCCCTAAATACACAATACACGCTCTGACATAACGCTGGCAGTGGGGCAGGCCAGCTGCTCCAAGGCGTAGAGAGCCAGTTCATGCCACGTGTCGAGCTTGGACACCCAATAGTTGTAAGGCACAGAGGGATCACTGAGGATGCTGACATGGTCTGCTACGTACTCCTTCACCATCTTCCAAAATGTTTCCCTTTCCCTCATTGTAACACTAGGCTGCGCATCAGGTTGAAGGTGCTGGCGGGGAGTCATAAAACTGTCCCAGGCCTTGGAGAGTGTTGCCCTGCCTCTGTTGGAACTGCTGTGTGTTCCCCTTGTCTCCCCTCCTCAAGGAACTACGGACTGTGCAGCCAGCGTTGTCAGCTGGAAATTTTTGGAGCAATTTTTCCACAAGAACCTTCTGGTATTGCACAATTTTGCTCGTCCACTCCACCACAGGAATGAGAGATGAGAAGTTATCTTTGTAGCGGGGGTCGAGTAGGGTGAACAACTAGTAATCGGTGTTGGCCAAAATGCGTAAAACGTGAGGGTCACGGAAAAGGCAGCCTAACATAAAGTCAGCCATGTGTGCCAGAGTCCCGACAGACAAGACTTCGCTGTCCTTATCAGGAGGATGACTCTTAATCTCCTCATCCTCTTCCTCCTCTTTTACCCATCCACGCTGAACAGATGTGAATTAAACTTCCATGGGTACTACCTTCTGTAGCGGAGGCAACCGTCTCCTGCTCCTCCCCCTCATAATCATCCAATTCGCGCTGAGAAGACGAACTGAGGGTGGTCTGGCTATCACCCTGTGTAATGTCTTCCCCCATTTCCACCTCTTCCACATGCAAAGCATCTGCCTTAATTGTGAGCAGCGAGCGTTTGAGTAGAAACAGAAGTGGGATGGTGATGCTGATAATAGCGTTATCGCCGCTCACCATCTGTGTTGATTCCTCAAAGTTGCGTAAAACCTCACAGAGGTCAGACATCAATGCCCACTCGTCGCTTGTGAAGAGCGGAAGCTGACTGGAAAGGTGATGATCATGTTGCAGCTGGTATTCCACTACTGCCCTCTGCTGCTCACAAAGCCTGGCCAACATGTGGAACGTGGAGTTCCAGCGCGTGCTCACGTCGCACAACAGTTGCTGCAGCGTTGCCAGACTGGCGGAAGCTGTTTATTACTTGCGTAAATGGGCACATACGCGGTGCACCTTCACCAGTAGCTCAGGCAAATTGAGGTAGGTCTGGGGTATAGACATCTGTACGCTGCGCTGGGACACAGAAGAAGATGTACTAACAGGTGGTGCTTGTGAAGATCCAGGTGCATGGCGGTAGGCATCCTGGCCTGCGTCTTGGACAGGGTATTGGCCAGCAATTTACACAGGGGAAGAAGAGGCAGTGGTGTGACCCGCAGAGACTGATTGTGGACCCAGGTGTTCGGCCCACCTATGCCATGTGGCGGATCATACTGGTGGTGGTGAGGTTGCTAGTGTTTATGCCCCCTGCTCATTTTGGTACGGCACAGGTTGCAAATGACAATTCTTTTATCGTCCACACTTTCCTCAAAAAAGCGCCAGACTGCGGAACACCTACTCCTTGGCAAGGGAGATTGCCGCAAGGGGGTGCTCCAGGGAACAGTTTTGGGCCTGTTTGGTGTGGCCTGCTTTCTCCCTTTTGCCACCCCACTGCCTCTTCCAGCCTTTTGCGGTGCTGCGGATCCCTCCCCCTCTGTACTGCTGTCCTCGCTCGGCTTGCCACCTTCCCATGTTGGGTCAGTGACTTCATCGTCCACCACCTTCTCTTCTACTTCCTCACTCTGCTCATCCTCCTGACTTGTTGACCTAACAGCAACCTCAGTTATTGACAACTGTGTCTCATCCTCATCATCAACCTCTTGAGACACTAATTGCCATTGACTTATTGGCAACTGTGTCTCATCATCATCATCCACCACCTTCTCTTCCACTTCCTCACTCTGCTCATCCTCCTGACTTGTTGACCTAACAGCAACCTCAGTTATTGACAACTGTGTCTCATCCTCATCATCAACCTCTTGAGACACTAATTGCCGTGGACTTATTGGCAACTGTGTCTCATCATCATCTGCCTCGTGAAACACAAATTTTCGTTCCCCACCGTCATCTTCTTGTGACTGTGGATGTTCAATAGTTTGGGAATCAGGGCACAAGCGGGCTTGTCAAGAGGCCCAAATAAAGGAATGGTGCTGAAAAGAGTTCCTCGGAATATCCGAGTATGGGATCATTTGTTTGGCAAGAATCTCCATGGTGGGAGGAAGAAGGATCAGGGTGAGGATTGTGTTGACCAGACTATTGGCTACTGAGACTGGACTTAGTAGAAGACAGGGTGGTGCTTAACCGACTGGAAACATTATCTGCTGCAATCCAACCGACCACCTGGTCGCACTGGTGTGAATTCGAGAGAGTTGTCCTGCGCCACCCTGCAAACAGTAGCGTAGGATTTGTAAGTGTATGCGCAAAAAAATAAATAAAAAGGTATTTGGGATGTGGAAACGTCACACAGGAGAAATACCGCAGATAATGTCGCTGATGTCACTAGCGGCTAATAAAAAATTACAGGGAATGTCACAGGTATTTGGGATGTGGAAAACGTTACACAAGAGATGTACCTCAGGTAATGTCACTGTCTGTAGCGGCCTAACTATTGCACGCTATTTAGCGCAGGATGCGTTAAATATAGATACAGACGTGGACAAAATTGTTGGTACCCTTTGGTCAATGAAAGAAAAAGTCACAATGGTCACAGAAATAACTTTAATCTGACAAAAGTAATAATAAATTAAAATTCTATAAATGTTAACCAATGAAAGTCAGACATTGTTTTTCAACCATGCTTCAACAGAATTATGTAAAAAAATAAACTCATGAAACAGGCATGGACAAAAATGATGGTACCCCTAGAAAACACAGAACATAATGTGACCAAAGGGACATGTTAATTCAAGGTGTGTCCACTAATTAGCATCACAGGTGTCTACAACCTTGTAATCAGCCATTGGGCCTATATATATGGCTCCAGGTAATCACTGTGTTGTTTGGTGATATGGTGTGTACCACACTCGACATGGACCAGAGGAAGCAAAGGAAAGAGCTGTCTCAAGAGATCAGAAAGAAAATTATAGACAAGCATGTTAAAGGTAAAGGCTATAAGACCATCTCCAAGCAACTAGATGTTCCTGTGAGTACAGTTGCACATATTATTCATAAGTTTAAGATCCATGGGACTGTAGCCAACCTCCCTGGACGTGGCCGCAGGAGGAAAATTGATGACAAATCTAAGAGACGGATAATCCGAATGGTAACAAAAGAGCCTAGAAAGACTTCTAAAGAGATTCAAGGTGAACTTCATGCTCAAGGAACATCAGTGTCAGATCGCACCATCCGTCGTTGTTTGAGCCAAAGTGGACTACATGGGAGACGACCAAGGAGGACACCATTGTTGAAAACGAATCATAAAAAAGCAAGACTGGAATATGCCAAACTACATGTTGACAAGCCACAAAGCTTCTGGGAGAATGTCCTGTGGACAGATGAGACAAAAATCGAAGTTTTTGCCAAGGCACATCAGCTGTATGTTCACAGACGAAAAAATGAAGCATATCAAGAAAAGAACACTGTCCCTACTGTGAAACATGGAGGAGGCTCTGTTATGTTCTGGGGCTGCTTTGCTGCGTCTGGCACAGGGTGTCTTGAATCTGTGCAGGGTACAATGAAATCTCAAGACTATCAAGGAATTCTAGAGAGAAATGTACTAGCCAGTGTCAGAAAGCTTGGTCTCAGTCGCAGGTCATGGGTCTTGCAACAGGACAATGACCCAAAACACACCGCTAAAAACACCCAAGAATGGCTAAGAGGAAAAAATTGGACTATTCTAAAGTGGCCTTCTATGAGCCCTGACCTCAATCCTATTGAGCATCTTTGGAAGGAGCTGAAACATGCAGTCTGGAAAAGGCACCCTTCAAACCGGACACAACTGGAGCAGTTTGCTCATGAGGAGTGGGCCAAAATACCTGCTGAGAGGTGCAGATGTCTCATTGACAGTTACAGGAAGCGTTTGATTGCAGTGATTGCCTCAAAAGGTTGCGCAACAAAATATTAAGTTAGGGGTACCATCATTTTTGTCCATGCCTGTTTCATGAGTTTATTTTTTTACATAATTCTGTTGAAGCATGGTTGAAAAACAATGTCTGACTTTCATTGGTTAACATTTATAGAATTTTAATTTATTATTACTTTTGTCAGATTAAAGTTATTTCTGTGACCATTGTGACTTTTTCTTTCATTGACCAAAGGGTACCAACAATTTTGTCCACGTCTGTATTGCTGCCACATACAATAGTCCTTAAAAGGACTTTTGGGTCTGTAAAGTTTTTGCAATTTAGCGCAGGTTGCGCTAAAAATATATATTGATGCTGCCACACACAACAATAGTCCTTAAAAGGACTTTTGGGTCTCTGACAAGTTTTTCAACGTACAAAAAAAAAATTCACTCCCTACACTATCTTTTCCTTCTTCAGCACAGCTCTCGCTGACTAAGGGCTCTGCCCGTTGCCCTATTGCGGATGGCATTTGCGGATCCGCAATACACGGGCACCGTTCTGTGTGCATTCCACATCATGGATGCGGACCTATTCACTTCAATTGGTCCGCAAATCCGGAGGTGCAGAATGATGCGGAATGGAAGCACGGAATGGAACACTACGGAAGCACTATGGAGTGCTTTCTGGGGTTCCATTCCGTGCCTCCACATCGCAAAAAGATGCTCTATCTTTATGCGTAACGGAGAGATTGCGGACCCATTCAAGTGAATGGGTCCACGATCCCCATGCGGCTGGGCAACCGTTGGTGCCCATGCATTGCGGACCGCAATTTGTGGTGAACAGCACGGGCACGGGCTTCACACGGTCCTGTGAACGAGCCCTAACGCTGAGCCGAACATGTGTGATTCTGTGCTATATAGCACCCGATTACGCTTTCCGGCCAGCCAATGACTGTAATGCCAGTAACCAACATGGCTACGGCATTACAGTGAAGGGCAGTACTTACCTGCACTTTTATTGGCAGCGTAGCAGCCAACAAACGTGCGGGGAGGAGACTCGAGCAGTGCGCTCGAGCACATGCGGTATTCCGCCAGTTGTCCAGATAACATGGACAAAGTCTTCCACAAATAATTCATACAAGTCTCTTTGTTCATTCCATTAGACAAATATGAACAAGTTCTCAACATAAATATGTCAGACAATCTTCAATTTATTCAGACACATTGATAATTTTATCAGACACAATGAAGTCCAAATCATCAGAGACCCCCCCATTTTCACAATCTACCTGTAACTGTGACAACAGTAGATACAGCTGTGGTAGTTGAAGGATGGAACTGAAAATGTGTGACCAACTCAGAAATGTTAATGAGATGGACAGAGAAATAAGGAAAAGAACAAACATTAAGTAGCAGGATAATGATCCCTGGATAATGATCACTCCCTGGTATACTTCCTGGCGCCAGCTGTGCTGTATCCTGACTGTGTAAAGTGCCATGACAGAGTGGATGTAAGCATACACTATGACCTGATGCTGTGTGACATCAGATCATAATGCAGCAGGACGCCAGCACAAAACCAGGGAGCAGTGAGTGCAGAAAAAGTGCGCAGTCCAGAGCAGGAGAGGTAAGTTGTTTTATTGTCTGATCTGAGGTCTGATGAAGATTGGGGGTCTGATCTGAGGTCTGATAAGGATTGGGGTCTGATTAGGGATCTGATTAAGATTGGGGGTCTCATCTGAGGTCTGATAAAGACTGGGGGTTTGATCTGAGGTCTGATGAGAATTAGAAATCTGATTTGGGGGACCAATGAAGATTGTGGAGTCTGAACTGAGGTCTGATGAAGATTGGGGGTCTGATAAAGAACGGAGGTCTGATCTGAGGTCTGATGAAGAATGAAGGACTGATTGGGTGTCAGATGAAGATTTTTTTATGCCCCTACTCCAGGGGACTTGAATATGCAATTGTCTGATCGCTTTGCCAATAGACTGCAATGATTTAACACTGCAGCCTGTGGGAGAGTCGCTTATGTACCTATGTTCACAGGAAGGGCTCCAAAGGAACTTTGCTATGGCAGCCCTCAGGGCATTCAGAGGGGCTGGGGCTGCCATAGCAACTGAACAGCACCCTTGATCTTGGCACGGGGAAGCCATTTCAGCTCCCTGGAAAAGATCTATCAGATGCCGTGGTCGCAATTTACCACAACTTGTGAGGGGTTAAAAGTTTGTGATCAGCGTTATTGCCGATCACAGACTTTGTCTCCAGGTGTCAACTGTGTAAAACATCAAGTCGATGGCTACAGCGCCCACTCAGCTCCTGATTGGGCAATTTTTTTTAATGCAGACATCCACTGTACAATTATAGCAGATGTTGGAAGGGGTTAAATATATCAAATTACAAAGTATTCCGATTCAGGTGCTTTTTCAAAATGTGGAATATATTGGTAGGACAACTTAAAAAAAAAAAAATTAAAAAAAGTCACAATCACATAATAATTAAAATGCAAATGCATTGTTTACCCCTTCCCGACATTTGACGTACCATTACATCACATGTCAGGGTCTTTAAAGATGTCGGTATCCCAAACGGAGTGGGTGATATAGCAACGCGGTGCCTGCTTTTTC
This sequence comes from Bufo gargarizans, assembly GCF_014858855.1. Lineage (NCBI taxonomy): Eukaryota > Metazoa > Chordata > Amphibia > Anura > Bufonidae > Bufo > Bufo gargarizans. The sequence continues at coordinate 524,491,985 of NC_058081.1, forward strand.
CTTCAGTGGTAATGCCATTTAACCCTGCAGTTGCCATGGTCAAACCTGACCACGGCATCTGAGTGCTCTGAAAACTGGAAGCGCCCGCTTCTGGTTATGCTCCGGTTCCCCCCGTGTGGCAATCGGAGGAGCCAGTGCTTGTGTGTAGCAGCCCCTGTCTTTGTGAATGATTGTTATAGTTCCCTATCGGGTAGTTCTTACAAATAAAAAAAAATAAAAGTTCAAATCACCCCCTTCTCCCCAAAATGAGAAGAAAAAATGTAAAAAAAAAAAAAATACAAATCATGGGTATTCCCACGTCCGTAAATGCCAGCACTATCAAAATCTAAAAGTATTAATCCCATATGGAACAAGGCAAAACGGAAAAAAGGATCAAAATGGCAGATTTTCGATTTTTTTCGTCATTCTCCTCCCACAAAAAAAAAAAGGGATCAAAAAGCCGTACACTCCCCAGAATGGTATTAATGAAAGTTACACATTGCCCTGCAAAAAATTAGTCCTCATACAGCTCTGCACACATAACTACAAAAAAGTTATAGAAGACTTAAAGGTGGGAAGACAATGTAATAAAGCAGCACGAAATGCCAGCAGAATGCTTGGATGTATAGGGAGAGGTATAAGCAGTAGAAAGAGTGAAGTGCTTATGCCGCTGTACAGATCACTAGTGAGACCTCACTTGGAGTATTGTGCTCAGTACTGAAGACCATATCTCCAGAAGGATATAGATACTCTAGAGAGAGTTCAGAGAAGAGCTACTAAACTGGTCCATGGATTGCAGGATAAAACTTACCAGGAAAGGTTAAAAGACCTTAATATGTTTGTGGGAGGAGCTAAGCGAGGAACAGAATAGGCATGCCTACGGACTGTCCTAACCCAACTGGCTGGAGTGTGCCCGGCGCCAGTGACGAGGTAAGGCCTGAATAGTGGCCAAAAAGAGAACTGGTACGTAGCAGGGAGTGAAGCATTTATTGAAGCATAGTGTGAACTATAATGCCAAAGAACAAAAAGGCTCTGGAGATCTCCGCCCGTGGATTCGGAATGTACCTTGTGAAGTAGGACGACCGCCAACGACCCATCTTGCGGATGACATGCGCCGGTACCTGGTGGTGACTTGATGCTGCGGATGCGGCCCCTATGCGGAAGGAGTGCCCGGATATCGTGCTAGGGTTGAAACCCAGCCCTGCAGCCAGGGTACGGATGTTGGAGATGGACAGGGTTGAAGACAGGGGCCTACCGTTGATCGGGAGCAACGGGTCGTCTAGATCGGAAGATTGAAGGGAGGCCAGGAGCCCCTTGAGCACCTTGATAGGACACCAGCAGGTGGCCGTAGGGAAAAATTCCACCTCTGTGGGAGGACCGGTCTGACTGGTCTTTGAGGATGGGATGGATAGGATGAAGTGATCAGAGTGCCAGGTGAGATGTCGCCTGAGCAGGGTTGTGCGGGAGATAGCGCTGCAGGTGAACTCCCCGGGCCTGAGTAACCCATGGAGTAGGGTGCAATGTGTTATTGGAGCATCATGGAACCCATGAAGCCCAAAGAACGAAAGGCTCTGACAATCTCAAATCGCGGATTGGGAATGTACCTAGCGTAGCAGGACGACCGCTAACGACCCATTTTGCGGATGACGTGGCCGATACCTTATGACTGGATGCTGCGGAAGCGGCCCCAACGTGGGGGGAGTGCCCGGATGCCGTGCTAGGGTTGAACCCCAACCCAGCCGCCAGGGGGCGGATATTGGAGACAACTGGGCCGAAGAAGGGGGCCTACCGTTGATCGGGAGCAACGGGTCGTCTAACGCGGGAGACTGGAGTGAGGCCAGGAGCTCTTGGAGTGCCTTGACGGGACACCAACAGTTGGCCGTAGGGAAGAACTCTACCTCGGTGGGAGGACCAGCCTGATTGGATTTGGTGGCTGGGATGGACAGTATAAGGTGGACCGGTTGACCGTGGGTTGCACGGTTGACCGTGCCGCACGTGAACTCCCCGGGTCTAAGAACCCATAGGACCCTAGGTATATGGCTGCTTTGGTGATGATGCTTGCTGAGTGCCCAAAAGGGAGACCGTCTAGGGCTACGGACAATCTGCGGAAAGCTCGCCTGACACGGGTTGCCTACGCCCTGGACAGCCGCGCTAACCCTGAGGGTGGCTTTGAGGCCTGATGGCCTCGTCCACCTCCCCCCGAGGATCTTAGCCAGCTTGGCGGCCGCCACGGGGGCCTCAAGCCTGGCGAAAAGCTGGAGCAACTAGCCCAGCCCAAGGGGATGCCCCGAGGTCCCCTGATGATTAGGAATCAGGGTGCAGACTGCCCAGGTGAGACTGAGCAAACCATGGCGTAGCAAAGAACAGGAGAATGCCGCTTTAGTGGGAGCAGAGTACAATACCTGATGTAATAACAACTATCAAGATAATGGGTGACCATGTCCAAACCCCCGTGATGCACCCGGATCCCATGCAATCAGGGATTCACACATGCGGAACCCGGACCGGGTAAAACAGGAACCACTGGATACTGCTGGAAAAACCCCGAGCGTTTCAGGCAAATATAACGAATCCAGAGTGATTCAGGCAAATGTGTACCACCAGTGGGAAAAGACCTGAGCGATTCAGGCAAATGCGAACAACCTGTGGGAAAAAGACCTGAGCGTTTCAGGCACATATAACGGACCCAGAGTGATTCAGGCAAATGTGTACCACCAGTGGGAAAAGACCTGAGCGATTCAGGCAAATGCGAACAACCTGCGGGAAAAAGACCTGAGCGATTCAGGCAAATGCGAACAACCTGCGGGAAAAAGACCTGAGCGATTCAGGCAAATGCGAACAACCTGTGGAAAAGAGCTGAGTGATTCAGGCACATGCGAACAACCTGTAAGAAGAAAGACCTGAGCGATTCAGGGAATACGTAACCTGAGAGAATCAAGAAAATACACACAACCTGGAAATACCGCCAACCTGAACGAGACAGGAAAATACAAAACCTGAGTGATTCAGGGAAATACGTAACCTGGGTGAATCAGAAAAACATACCACCTGGAAATACCGGCAACCTGACAGAGACAGGAAAATACAAAACCTGAGCGATTCAGGGAAATCGTGAACCCTGAGTGATTTGGGCACCTACATGAACCTGAGCGATCCAGAACATGAACCCGGGCGAATTTGGAAACATAAACCCGAGTGATTCAGGTAAATACATGAACCTGAGTGTTTCAGGGAAATGCATGAACCCGAGCGATCCAGGAAACACGTAAACCCGCGCGACTCCGGGGAATTAGACCTGGGTGAATGGGTAAATCCGTGAATTTTTTTGCTAATCCGGGAAATACATGAACCTGAGAATCAGAAGGAAACAGGAATGAACATGGTATAGAAAGGATCGCAACCTAACCGAATCAACGGACAGCGCTGCCGACTCCGACGATACTGAAGACCTAGGAATGGCGGCTCGTGAAGAATGAAGGAAGGCTCTGAGCTGCGGAGAAGCGTCACGCCGCTACTCGGCTGGAACTTACCTGAAACCCGGCCCCGTGGAGTGACCGGGCATAGAGGAGCCCTGCGACACAATTGATGATGGATCGAAATTCCGGTGGCCTGAGGCCTTGCTTACCCGAAAATAAGCTTGCGTTAGTACGAGACCCGGAGAGAGGTGCGATCTGGTGGCACTGGAAGAGGCGACGGAGAACCGGGATGCAGCCTGGGCGCCATGGCCAACTGCTGGGTAACCCTGGACAGCCAGAATGAGAGCCCGAAGTCGCTCCGCATGCAACAAACCTGCGGAAAACAGGAATCCAGGGAACACACAAGACCCGAGTGATCCAGGGAACATTACCCCTAAGTGAGTAAGGGGAGGCATAACACCAGAGCAATCCAGGGAACCTGGCCCCTGAGTAACTTAGGGAAGACATGACACATGCAATTTGGGAACATGGCACCTGTGAATTGGAGAAAACATAACCCTGAGCGATTCAGGGAAGACATGACACATGCGATTTTTGGGAACATGACACCTGCGATTTGGAGAAAAACATGACGCCTGAGCGAATCAGGGAAGAGAACCATGCTACTGACTTCTGCAGTGAGATGAAGACCTATGAACGGGAGCTCGTGAAGACGAATACTTAACGCAGTGACAGGGTGTAACAGCAGCCTCGTGGCTGGATCTTACCTGGACAAGGAGGAAACTTTGGCGCAACGACAGTGGCTTGCTTGCAGCTCTGGTGGCCGAGGCCCTGTTTATGTGAAAAAAATAAGCTGTGTTCGGACCGATACCCGGCGAGGGATGCGAACAGCTAGTCCCTCATGCAGCGAACGGGTGCGTGACCCTGACCCATACGAACCTGGACCGGAACCGTGCCCGAGGGCCTCAGGGAACACATGACACCCGGGTTTATACTGCACATGACACCTGACCAACACGGGGAACACATGCCCCCCGAATGAACAGGGAACACATGACCCCTGAACGCACAGGAAACACAAAACGCCCGGCCAACCAAGGGGATCCATGATACCCGAGCGAACAGGGAACACATGTCCCCCGAATGAACAAGGGACACATGACCCTCGAGTGACCCAGTGAACACGCAACACCAACACGAAGCCGGGCAGACACCGCACCTGAATGACTTGAGGGAAAACATGATATCTGAGCGAATCAGGGCAGATACCACCTGAGCAAACCAGAGAAGACATTACACCAGAGCCAACCAGAGAAGACATTACACCAGAGCCAACCAGAGAAGACATTACACCTGAGCGATTCAGGGAGACATTGCACCTGAGCGATTCAGGGAGACATTGCACCTGAGCGATTCAGAGAGACATTGCACCTGAGCGATTCAGAGAGACATTGCACCTGAGCGATTCAGAGAGACATTGCACCTGAGCGATTCAGGAAGACATTGCACCTGAGCGATTCAGGAAGACATTACACCTGAGCGATTCAGGAAGACATTACACCTGAGCGATTCAGGAAGACATTACACCTGAGCGATTCAGGAAGACATTACACCTGAGCGATTCAGGAAGACATTGCACCTGAGCGATTCAGGAAGACATTACACCTGAGCGATTCAGGAAGACATTACACCTGAGCGATTCAGAAAGACATTACACCTGAGCGATTCAGAAAGACATTACACCTGAGCGATTCAGAAAGACATTACACCTGAGCGATTCAGGAAGACATTACACCTGAGCGATTCAGGAAGACATTACACCTGAGCGATTCAAGAAGACATTACACCTGAGCGATTCAGGAAGACATTACACCTGAGCGATTCAGGAAGACATTACACCTGAGCGATTCAGGAAGACATTACACCTAAGCAAACCAGGAAGACACTGCACCTGAGCGATTCAGGAAGACATACAACCAGAGCGAATCAGGGAGACATTACACCTAGAGCGAATCGGGTAGACATTACACCTGAGCGACCAGGGAGACCCGTACTGGAGAGATGCAGGAATCAGGGAAACGGCCCCCCCCCTATCCTCCCCTGGGTGACTTAAGGGCGGCCGCACCGGCGGGAGGCCCAGGCACCGCCGGACCCCTGACCCCAGGAACGACCGTCCCCAATCACCCAGGGGGTGAGACTGGACAATGCACTGGTGTGGGCGGCAGTTGGCCAGCCTGGCATTAGCACACTTTTTTTTTTTTTTTTTTTTTGGCATTGCGGGGGTTAACATGAGCAACAACCTGCTGAAACAAACCTTATTCCTTTTTTTTTTTTTTTTTTTCACAGCAGTGCGAGGGTTAATATGCCGCAGGCCGGCACCCGGGCGCCGCTAATCCCGGCGCCCCCGACCCCCGCAATGGGCTCATGGCACAATTGGGATAGAATTTCAGCATTTTCATTTTACCAGCCTCAACGTACTCATGTTTATATTGGCCAGGGACGAGTTTTGGCATCTCCTTGCAGCTTGTGCTGCTTCTCATCAGTAAGTATTGCTGATGCATTTTCAGTGGTTTCCACCGCAGTGCTCAAACAAATAACCTTGACATGTACTGTAATCATCTTGGCTGGGGGAGCGATTCCCCCAATACAACAGTACAATCAACACAGAGTGGAAGCATCGGCCCGGGTTGCCGTGAGCCGTCTCCGCCAGCCGGCCAGCCTTCCCGCCCTCCCCCCTCCCCCAGGCGGCGCGTCATCTCGCGACGCCAAGCGCCGGAGGAACAGCACAAGGAGCGGGGGGCGGGGAGCGGGGAGCCCCGCGATGAGCACCGATCAGGGCTGCGGCGGCGGGCAGAGCGGGGCTTGACGGGCAGAGCGCTGCCGACCCAGGGAACGAGGTGCCGGTGGCGGCGCGCCTGGCTAGCCGTGGAGCGGCTATACTTACCACAGGGAGTGCGGCTGGCAGCTCGAAGACACACTGACGAGACGTGACCGGAAGTGATGTCAGGCGCTGGGCTGCTGCTGCTCAATCAACGAAAGTAAGCAACAACGGGCGCCCTCCTGCTTGTAGGAGGGGGTTTATAAAGGGTGAGCACGCTCCTCCCACAATTACAGGCTGCAAGCAGCCTTCAACATATAGCTTGGAAGAAAGAAGAGACCGAGGGGATATGATAGAAACTTTTAAATACATAAAGGGAATCAACTCGGTAAATGAGGAGAGCATATTTAAAAGAAGAAAGACTACCACAAGAGGACACAGTTTTAAATTAGAGGGGCAAAGGTTTAAAAGTAATATAAGGAAGTATTACTTTACTGAGAGAGTAGTGGATGCATGGAATAGCCTTCCTGCAGAAGTGGTAGCGGCAAATACAGTGAAGGAGTTTAAGCATGCATGGGATAGGCATAAGGCTATCCTTCATATAAGATAGGGCCAGGGACTATTCATAGGATTCAGATATATTGGGCAGACTAGATGGGCCAAATGGTTCTTATCTGCCGACACATTCTATGTTTCTATGTTTCTATGTCAGAATATGACAGCAAAAAAATTTTTTCACAACAATACTTACTGCACCATTCAGTAATCTGTAGTCAGAACTGCTAAAATGTGAAGTTACACGTAATGCGATAAAATATTCTAATCACTGCCTATTAGCGCAATCGTGAATATATTGGAGCACTTGACTCTATCTGCATATAAAGCTATTGTAATGTTCTGCCGTGCCAACTATTTTCTCCAGTCTCAGGAAACGTTTACTAGTTTGAAAAATGTAGCCAAAGTGACCCACGTCTGTATTTCGCGTTACGAATTTGCATTACGCGATTTTTACATTGCTGATTTATCGCATTCAATAAAATAATCTTGAATTCGCAAATATATGACAAATATTCTACAAAATATTTCTGAAATATTGCGAATTCGAATATAGCCCCTACCGCTCATCACTATTCCTCACTCAGGAACATGGGAAAGCTAAGCGATTTCCACTACAAGAGCTGTAATAGCGACCATATTGGTGGTCAGTGGTCACCCATCTTTTCCACAAATAGAACGAAGAAACAAATCTGTTGAAATGTTAACAGAGAACTCTTACCTTCCTACTTTGGGATCCAAACTGAAAGGGTTAATCTCTCAGTAATGGACAGGTGTGGGAGTTATTACCTCTATTACAGAAACAAATACCAAAACAACAAAAAACTGAGATTTTTCAGCGGTAACACCTGTTGTGTGAAGCCATGAATCACACCTTCTATTTCTGAGTCTTCCTATGAGTTGTCACTGACAGGGAGGACAAAAAACATCCACAGCGCAACCCAACTGCTGCACCTCCAGGTGCAGAGCCTCAGTGTACCATACAATAATAGACTATATACGTGCAATGTGCTTGGAATGAAGACACAAGGGGAAGTGACTGTTATTTCCCGAAGACGTGCAAATAACAGTCCTAAAATATAAGTTGCATGTATGACTAGGTAAAGGGATCTAATGTGTTAATTCTGTTATATTATTTTAGCTACCTGTATACTTGTACATAGGGGGCACAATTATAGGACTTATATTTCTGTATGTAGGTGACAGTGTTATGGCAGTGAGTGAGGAACTATTTTGTTAACCAACAGATTTGACTTTCCTGGCATTCCACAGGTTTACCTCTTTTAACCCCTGTGCAAGGATCTGGATTTCACTGTAGGAGATCTACCAGGCCGCTACCTCCTGGAGTAGTCTTTGTATGACAGCTATCACGATCGGCGTAACTGTCACATATGTGACACGGAGGGAGGAAAAGAGGGAGGCCCTGCCCTAGTGAGAGGGAAGGTGGTGACCCCTGACTCACCTTGCGGCTGGCGCCTGGCTGCCCTGTCGTCCCTAGACGGGTTCCTCACCCGTACGCCGATCACGTGCCTAAAACCCTGGCTTTCCCTAGGATGAGCCCTAGATAGTGAACAGGGCGGTGGGAACACTAGTCCGCACCACTAGCTCTAAAGGAAAACACCAAGGGGAGGACAGACAATACAAACTAAACATATAATCCCAGGTGGGCAACAACAGGAGACAACAAGAGCCCAACAGGGATCCGGAGGGTAGCACTCTGGAACAACAACCAGATTCTCAGCTCCAGTGGGTCAGCATAGATGTCCAGGCAGGAAGCTCTATAACTGGCAACAAGAGAAGTGTGAGAGGAGAATATAAGGAGTTTGGGAGTGGCAGACAATAAACAGCTGAGGAGGAGAAGCTACGGATCCCTGAGTGAGACAAAAAGGATAGCAAGGCAAACACAGAAAACAAACACTAAGAAACACCGTGATCTTTAGACATAGAGCGCGCAGCCACCCGCTGCGACTTCCTGACCCCGGGTATAACGGAGTCAGACGTGGCTCTTGACACCCTCGTGACAGTACCCCCCCTTTCATGAGGGGCCTCCGGACACTCAGGACCAGGTCTCTCCGGATGAGAGACATGGAAAGCCTGAATCAACCTGTTGGCGTTTACCTCTGACGCTGGAACCCACATTCTTTCCTCGGGACCGTAACCCCTCCAATGCACCAGATACTGAAGAGAGCGGCGGACCCAACGAGAATCAACAATTCTGGATATTTGAAACTCCAGATTACCATCCACAACAACAGGAGGAGGTGGCAGCGGTGATGGTTCTAGAGGTGGAACATACTTCTTGAGCAACGACTTATGGAAGACGTTATGGATCTTAAAAGTCTGAGGTAGCTCCAGGCGAAAAGCCACAGGGTTAATGACGGCTACAATTTTATAAGGACCAATGAACCTAGGACCCAGTTTCCAAGAGGGAACCTTCAACTTAATATTCCTAGTAGATAACCACACAGTCATTCACTCCTAGGTCCGGACCTGGCGACCGTTTCTTATCGGCCATGCATTTGTATTTACCACTCATATTTTTCAAGTTCGCTTGCACCTTCTGCCATACCGATGAAAGAGATGAAGAAAACCGTTCCTCTTCGGGAACCCCAGAAGACCCCCCCTCTTTGAAAGTACAAAATTGGGGATGAAAACCGTATGCACCAAGAAATGGTTACTTGCCAGTGGATTCCTGACGGCTATTATTTATGGCAAACTCGGCTAACGGTAAATATGATGACCACACCTCTTGGTTTTCAGACGCAAAACACCTTAAATATGTTTCTAGGTTTTGGTTGGTACGCTCAGTCTGTCCATTCGACTGAGGATGGAAAGCTGAGGAAAAGGATAAGTGTACCCCTAAACGGGTACAAAAAGCTTTCCAAAACTTAGAAATAAACTGGGTTCCCCGATCCGAAACCACATCGGAAGGGACCCCGTGAAGCTTCACGATTTCACTGATAAACACCTGAGCAAGAGTCTTAGCATTAGGAAGTGCGGGTAGCGCAATAAAGTGTACCATTTTGCTAAACCTGTCTACTACTACCAAGATAACTGTTTTACCCGCAGACAAAGGTAAGTCAGTGATGAAATCCATTGATAGATGTGTCCATGGTCTATTGGGGATGAAAAGTGGCAATAAAGACCCTGCTGGACGTGTATGAGAGACTTTCGCGCGTGCACAAGTAGAACAAGTAGACACGAAATCTATTACATCCTGACGCAACCTTGGCCACCAAAAACGACGAGACAATAGCTCCAAGGTTGCTTTACTACCCGGGTGCCCAGCAAGTGCCGAATTATGATGTTCCTTCAATAACTCAAGACGCAGGTTTAACGGTACAAACAATTTCTCTGAGGGGCAAGAGGCCGGGGCGTCCCCCTGGGCCTCTAACACCTTTCCCTCTAGAACAGAGTGTACAGCAGAGACAACCACTCCTCTTTGTAAAATAGGTACCGGATCACTAACATTACCCCCTCCAGGGAAACTACGAGACAATGCGTCTGCCTTGGTATTTTTTGCCCCAGGACGATAGGTGATTACAAAGTTAAATCTGGTAAAGAATAGCGACCACCTAGCTTGTCTAGGGGTGAGACGCTTAGCCGATTCTAGGTACAGAAGGTTTTTGTGATCCGTAATTACCGTGACGGGGTGGATTGCTCCCTCTAAGAAGTGACGCCACTCTTCAAACGCCAGTTTAATCGCCAACAGTTCCCTATTTCCAATATCATAGTTATTTTCTGCTGCAGATAATTTTTTGGAAAAGAAAGCGCAAGGACGCCATTTGCCAGGAGACGGACCCTGAGACAATACAGCCCCCACTCCCACCTCCGACGCATCAACTTCAACAATAAAAGGCTGGGAGACATCAGGTTGAATTAGGACAGGTGCCGAGGTAAATCTCTCTTTTAGAGAGGAAAATGCAATTTTAGCGGCGTCAGACCATTTAGAAAAATCAGTCCCCTTCCTAGTCATGTCAGTAAGGGGTTTAACGATCACTGAATAATTTTTAATAAACTTTCTGTAGAAATTTGCGAAACCCAAAAACCGTTGTAGAGCTTTAAGGTTCTCAGGAAGATCCCAATCTACAATTGCCTGGACCTTCCTAGGATCCATACGGAAACCTGAAGCAGATAATAGATATCCCAGGAATTGTATTTCCTGAACGGCGAAGACACATTTTTCAATTTTCGCATATAATTTATTCGTCCGTAGGACCTGCAGTACTTGCCTGACATGTACTTCATGTGTTTTCAGATCAGCCGAATAAATTAAGATATCATCTAGGTATATGACTACAAACCTGCCGATGAGATGACTAAAAATATCATTAACGAAATGTTGGAAGACAGCAGGGGCATTGGTCAGACCGAAAGGCATGACTAAATTTTCGTAATGCCCCTCAGGGGTGTTAAAAGCTGTCTTCCACTCATCCCCTTCCTTGATACGAATCAGATTGTAGGCCCCCCTAAGATCAAGTTTGGAGAACCACCTAGCACCCGCAATCTGATTAAAAAGGTCAGGAATGAGAGGAAGAGGATATGGGTCTCGGACGGTTATCCGGTTTAGCTCACGGAAATCTAGGCAAGGACGCAGGCCCCCATCTTTCTTTTTAACAAAGAAAAACCCTGCAGCCACGGGTGAAGAAGAGGGTCTGATGTGTCCCTTGGCCAGACTCTCGGATATATAATCTTTCATGGCTTGTCTCTCGGGACCCGAAAGATTATACAACCTGGACTTGGGTAATTTTGCACCGGGAATCAGGTTAACCGGGCAATCATAAGGACGATGAGGTGGTAGCTTCTGACAACCCTTTTCAGAAAAAACGTCCTCAAAGTCCGAAATAAATGTAGGTAGGGAAGCTATGGAGGCGATTAAGCAATTGTTATTTAAGCAATTCTCTCTGCAATGCTCACTCCACTCCAATATCTCCCTGGCCTGCCAATCCACCACTGGATTGTGCGCTACCAACCAGGGAAGACCCAATACCACAGGAGAGGGAAGGCCCTCCAGAACGTAACATGAAAGACGCTCCTTATGGTGGTCCCCTACCCGAAGATGTAAGTTATGGACAACGTGAGTGAGGTTTCTCTGAGACAGAGGAGCAGAGTCAATAGCGAATATGGGAATGGGTCTCTGCAGCGTACAGAGAGACAAACCCATAGTGCGGGCAAAATGGGCATCTATCAAATTTACCCCTGCACCACTGTCTAGAAAAAAAGAAATAGACTCCGTCTTAACACCAAAAACAATAACCGCTGGCAACACAAATTGAGATGTTCGTATGGAGGAAACGTATACCCCCCGGCTGACATCCTCCGCACAGCCTGGGGTTAGTAGTTTTCCGACGGTCTTTTGTTTTTGGGAAAGGAGGGACAGACATTAATGAAATGACCCTTCCCCCCACAGAAAAAACAAGCCCCCCCCCTACGGCGAACCTCAGGAGGACGGACCTGACGAGAAGTTCCTCCTAGCTGCATAGGCTCATCCAAGTCAGTACAGACTAACTGCTGCTTGGGAGAGGTTACCGATTGCTCAGGAATTTTCGATCTCTCCCTAAGACGTCTATCTATCCTGATAGAGAGGGACATAACAGCATCAAGGGAAAGGGGGGTCTCATACAGCGCCAGCGCATCCTTAACCCTTTCAGATAACCCAGAGCAGAACTGACTCCTGAGAGCCGGGTCGTTCCACTGAGTATCCGTAGCCCACCTGCGGAACTCTGAGCAATATTCCTCTGCTGGCCGATCTCCCTGTAGGAGTCTCCGTAACTTCGACTCAGCCAGGGCGACACGGTCAGGGTCATCATATATGAGACCCAAAGCCCCAAAAAATCCCTCCACTGACCGGAGAGCCTGGGAACCAGGGGGTAACGAGAACGCCCAGGATTGCGGGTCCCCCTGAAGCAGGGAAATAACAATCCCCACCCGCTGTTCTTCATTACCTGAGGAGTAAGGGCGCAGCTTAAAATATAATTTGCAGGCCTCACGGAACAACACAAATTTGTCCCTTCCCCCAGAGAATCTGTCAGGAAGAACAACCTTGGGTTCTGTAACAACCTGGTTACCCATAGCAACCGCTGGGCTTACGGTCTGCTGCATTTGCTGCTGCTGTTGGAGGACAGTCGCCTTCAATCCTGCCACCTCCAAAGACAGGCCTTGAAGCTGTTTTGCCAAAGCAGCAATAGGATCCATATTGGATTCTAAGTAGAGAAAAAAAAAATTATATATATATATATATTTTTTTTTTCTAAAAAAAAAAAATAAGGGCCAGTTATAATATCACGATCGGCGTAACTGTCACATATGTGACACGGAGGGAGGAAAAGAGGGAGGCCCTGCCCTAGTGAGAGGGAAGGTGGTGACCCCTGACTCACCTTGCGGCTGGCGCCTGGCTGCCCTGTCGTCCCTAGACGGGTTCCTCACCCGTACGCCGATCACGTGCCTAAAACCCTGGCTTTCCCTAGGATGAGCCCTAGATAGTGAACAGGGCGGTGGGAACACTAGTCCGCACCACTAGCTCTAAAGGAAAACACCAAGGGGAGGACAGACAATACAAACTAAACATATAATCCCAGGTGGGCAACAACAGGAGACAACAAGAGCCCAACAGGGATCCGGAGGGTAGCACTCTGGAACAACAACCAGATTCTCAGCTACAGTGGGTCAGCATAGATGTCCAGGCAGGAAGCTCTATAACTGGCAACAAGAGAAGTGTGAGAGGAGAATATAAGGAGTTTGGGAGTGGCAGACAAGAAACAGCTGAGGAGGAGAAGCTACGGATCCCTGAGTGAGACAAAAAGGATAGCAAGGCAAACACAGAAAACAAACACTAAGAAACACTGTGATCTTTAGACATAGAGCGCGCAGCCACCCGCTGCGACTTCCTGACCCCGGGTATAACGGAGTCAGACGTGGCTCTTGACACCCTCGTGACAACAGCTGACCCACAGGGGTAAAGAGACACAAGATTCTTTGATCTGATGAAACCAAGATCAAACTTTTTGGTCTCAATTCTAAGATTATGCCTGGCGTAAACGAGGCACTGCCCAATATCATCCCTACAGTGAAGCATGGTGGTAGCAGCATCATGCTGTGGACAAGGAGACTGGTCAGGGTTGAGGGAAAGCTGAATGGAGCAAAGTATAGAGACATTCTAATCCATAATGCTCTGGACCTCAGAATGGGCCTAAGATTTACATTCTAACAAGACAATGGGGGACATTTACTAAGCATGTTGCGCTAGAATTATGGAGTAAAATGCACCAAAA